>NW_017670792.1:336056-391227 GCF_001879085.1 Nicotiana attenuata
TATCGGATCGTTCAAAGGATAGGGCAGGTGGCCTATAGGTTGGAATTGCCTCCCGAAATGTCATTAGTGCATCCGGTGTTCCATGTGTCCATGTTGAAGAAAGTGGTTGGAGATCCATCCACCATCGTGCCAGTCGAGACTATCGAGGTTAATGAAGATCTTTCGTATGAAGAAGTTCTGGTTGCCATTCTTGATAGGCAAGTCCGTAAGTTGAGAAATAAGGAAGTTGCCTCGGTTAAGGTGTTGTGGCGAAGTCAACAAGTTGAGGAAGCTACGTGGGAAGCGGAGAAAGAAATGAAAGAGAAATATCCCTATCTATTCGATCAAGTCTAGGAGAAATTATGTGACCTTCCTATCTCTAAAACAATTACCATTGTGTCCAAGTTGATTCCTTCCTAAGTGCTAGTGAAGTCCCTCTAGTTGTGCAAGACTTATAGGTGTAGGGATTGTTTCAAGTCATGTGAACATTTCTTTGGTAAATGAAAGCCTTATAAAGACTCTTGTGATAAGTAATCAATTAATGGTTGTATAAGTTGGTAATGAATTACTTGTATGCTTGTAATGTGTTGAAATGGCTAAATTATGTGAAACTCATTGAAATAACTGATTCATAAGCAAAGCATATCAAGTGATCAAAAGTGTGCAATTGTTAAGGTAGGAAATTGTATAACAGTTGTATGGATGGTTGTAATTCTGTTATGGTGTTTGGAATTGTGTTTCGGGGGCCCTCTGTCAGGTGGAGATGTCCAAATTACAAAGGAAACTCTCGCAAAGTTTTTCTAAAAATTTGGGAAATAGTTAAAGGTGTAGGAATCTGCATAACATGTTTTCAAAACCAACTGAATCTTTGAAATACTGAAAAGCTTGAAATAGGTCCTCATTCGGGGACGAATGATTTTAAGTGGGGGAGGATGTGAGGCCCCGTAAAAAAATTGGCTCAAAACCCAGTATCTTGTGGTGTTGGCTCCGAATATGTGTTGGCTCAAAACCCAGGCTCGCCGCGGTTCGGACCCTTGGTATTGATCTAAGCTTTTAAAAATCAAAAGAATCAATTTTCCAGAAAAATGCCACTATGTGGCCCAAAATGCGGTCGCAGATCCAGTATGCGGACCGCATTCCTACCGCATAGCGAAACCCTGGCTTGGTTAAACTTGAGGTCAAGATGCGGTCCAAAATGCTACCGCATAATTGATATGCGGACCGCATTTCTACCGCAGAGTGGAACAGAAGAGTTGTCAAAATTAATGTTGAAAATGCGGTCTATTATGCGATCGCATAACCAATATGCGGACCGCATAGTTGTCGTATAAGTTCCTCAAGGATTTGTGAAGGCCAGTTCTGCGATGCAAAATGCGACCGCATAACAGGAATGTGGACCGCATTCCTGTCGCAGACCCAAACAGAATCCTCAGAGTTTTGGGGGCAATTCTGCGGTCCAATCTGCGGACCGCATTTCAGTTCTGCGATCGCAGAATGCGACCGCAGATCTTGTCGGCTCCTATTTTTCTAAATTTTAAACCCGACCCTTTTTTTAATAAAACACCCCAACCCCCTCATTTTTAACAAGTTTCTGAACAAAATAAGAGAGAGGAAGAGAGGGTTCTTGAGAGAGAAAGCCATCTCCATCAATTTGATTCTCCAAAACTATCCGGACGGGAAATTTCAAAGTGTGTGTTTTAATCCCCATTCTTCCAGGTAAAATCCCTAACCATTTTCATTAAAATTCTGGTTTAATCTAGGGGGGGGAGTCTCAGGCAATGGTGCTTGAAAATAATGGTTAAAATGGTGCATGCATGTCTACTAAAACCTAGAACCTAGTGGGAGTAATTGGGTGGGAGCAAAGACTTGTGCAAAGAAGGGGCTAGTAACTTAGATATGTTCGGGTAGTGGTTGTAAAGCTTGAATTTTGTATGGCTAACTTTAAACTTTGTAAAATCGCCTTGTTTGAGTGTTTGAGTGCTTGGTATGTGATTTCAACGTGGATTGTTGTGAAATTCCTGTGATTGGTATAGTTGAGTGATTGTGGTTACGCCTTCGCTACATTGATGTAAGTAATTGGAAATAAACAAAGTTTGTGATTGTGAATGTGTTATGTGGTAAGAACTGTGAAACAAGTAATGAAAGGAAAAAATGGGAATTTATGTGATCGGAATAACTGTGGTAGTAATATATGTGGTTGTCGTGGAAAAATTATCGTTGTGACCTATCAGTGCATATGAGTTGTGGAATACATGGAAATGGTGTTGATCGCTATGGGAGTTCATGTAAATTCTTGTTATTGCTCCTTGAGGATCATTGTTGTTATTTCTTGAGAATCGTAGTTGTTGTTCTTTGTGAATTGTTGTTGTTGTTGTTGTGTTGTTTGTGAATTGTGATTGTTCGGTGGGATCGGGTTGCGCGCCGCAACATGAAGTAATAAGGTGTGGGTTGTAGTGATAAGGGTGGCCGAGGTAATAAGGGTGGCCGAGGTAATAAGGTTGGAAAGCGATCGAAATCGTTATTGAAATGAAATTATGAACCAATTGTGAAACTATTGATGTGGAAATGTGGAAGGGGAAACAGGAGAGATTGTAACCTTGATTGGTTGGATTGTTCTTTATTTGTTAATTTGATTGTTATTTCTATTTCAATTTCATACTTGTTTATGGAGGAGAGTTGTATACCTGTTTGGCTTAATTGTTTCCCTCCTTGTGTATTTGATTGTCGTTTTATCACTGCTACTTACTTGTTATGGTTCGAGTTTACTTGGAGCAAAGTTTGTTCATACATACCAGTACAATTCAAATGTACTGACGTCCCTTTTGCCGGGGGCGCTACATTCGTGTTATGATTGTAGGTGGATCCATAGCAGGTACTCCAGTCCACCGACCGTAGCTCCTCATCACCTTCCATCTGCTGAATTGGTGAGCCCCTTTCCTTCCGGGGCCCTGCGTGGCTCATGCCACTCTCGTTTTGGGATATTGTTTTGATATTTGTATAAGGTATAGCCGGATCCTTGTTACCGGCAAATATTGTACCATCCTGTTGCACTAATTAGAGGCTCCGTAGACAGTAGATGTGGGTTAGAACTTATGTAAAGTAGTGTTTCATGCGTTGGTAACGAATTGGTGATTTCGTTTACTATTATGTAAATACGTATGCTTTCTTTTGTAAATTAAAAAGTGTTCTTAATTAACTATTTGGCAAACTCTTGGAATAATTGAGTAAGGAAAACATGGGGTAACACGCGGGTTAAGAAAGGCACCCAGGTCCGCTCAACTGGGCCTACCCGGTCGGGCGCTGGTCATGTCCCTTGAATTTAGGGCGTGACACGGGTGAAACCCTTTTCTAACAAATCCTTCAATTGCTCCTTTAGCTCTTTCAATTCTGTCGGTGCCATTCTGTTACGGGGAATTTATATAGGTTGCGTGCCTGGTATCACATCGATCCCAAAGTATATCTCCCTGTCTGGTGGAATCCCAGAGAGCTCATCTGGAAAGACATCCGGAAATTCATTCACAACAGGTATGAACTCAAGGCTAGGTGCCTCGGCATCGGTGTCCGTAACATGGACTAAATGATAGATACACCCCTTCTTGATCATCTTTGCGGCCTTAAGTTAAGAAATAAACCGACCTTTAGGCACTACATTATCTCCTTTCCATTCCACCACGGGCTCATTAGGAAACTCAAGCCTTATAGTTCTAGTTCGACAATCCAGCTTGGCAAAACATGAGTAAAGCCAATTCGTTCCCATTATTACGTCAAAATCAACCATCCCTAATTCAATAAGATCGGCCATGGTATCCCTACCACGCACCATGACAATACAACTTTTATAAACTCGTGTAGCCAAAATTGACTCACTAACCGGAGTAGATACCGAGAATGGTTCATAAAGCTATTTTGGTAGTATCCCGAATTCCATAGCAACAAAAGGGGTAACATAGGACATGGTGGAACCGGGGTCAATAAGTGCATACATATCATGGGATTGGATAGGTAGAATACCTGTAACAACATCAGGAGAAGCCTCGACAGTCTGGCGACCACTCATACCATCGAACCGGCTGGGTCCTCCAGAACTCTGCGTACCACCCCTAGCTGTACCTCGCCCTGCGGATGTTGGGGTACCTCTAGCTGGAGAGGGGGCTGATGATGTAGCAACTGCTGGACTAGATGAATGTGCTGTGCCCCTACCCACTCCCTTGCGAGATGCATGACAATGCCTCTGAATGTGGTCCCTCATCCCTAATCCATAACATACGGGTAACACCAAATAGCAGACCCTCAGTGCATCTTCCCGTACTTGGGGCACGGGGACCTCTACTGCTGCCGGGATCTCTCTCTTGACCAACCCCGCTGATGGTGTCCTCTGTCGCCCTGACTAGGCCTGAAACGACTCCACTGCTGCTACTAGCTGGGTCCTGATGGCGGTGCACTAGCTGAAGACTTGCAATAGACTGGGACGGTCTTGATGTCCCTCCCCAAAAAGTTTATCTTCCCCTACCTAGTGACTCACCCATGATGCCCGTAGACCGGGTCTTTCTGTTACCCTCTATCTCCATTCTATTATTCAATTTACTGTTCTCTTTGGCCTGAGCAAACGCCACCATCTTCCCATAATTCATGTCAGAATTCAATGCAGGTGTAGAGACTCATTAATAGTTAAACGATTAAGACCCTGCACAAACCGGCGCACCCTAGCCTTCATTTTGGGCAACATGTGGATAGCATACTTCGACAGGCGGGCAAACTCCATATGGTACTCCCACACACTTCTGCTACCTTGCTTCAGATTCTCAAACTCTGCTACACGGGTTGCCCTTGTCTCGGCAGGCAGGAAATGATCTATAAATGCATCGGCAAACTCGCTCCACCTTGTTGGAGAGCTCCCCTCCTCACGGGAATCTTCCCACAACTCAAACCACGAATAGGCCACCCCTTTCAGATGGTAGGAATCTAAATCTACTCCCACTCTCTCTGTTGCACGCATAACCCTAAGGGTCTTGTGCATCTCGTCAATAAAATCCTGAGGGTCTTCTTCTGGATTGGCACCCGTAAACACTGGACGGTCTAACTGAACAAATCTGTTCACCCTAGAACTGGTGGAATCCCCTTGCTGACTAGACGAATTGGGTGCGACATTTGACCTTTGGGCCTGAGAGGCCACTAGCTGGGTCAACATCTGAATAGCTCCCCTAAGATCCCCATCAGAAACACCAGAACCAGGAGCTGGGCTGGAGGCGGGATAGGAGTATCAATGGGAGGAATAGTAGTATCTGCCGCAGGCATAGGAACTGGGGTAGTCTGCTTTAGAATAAAAGAACCAGTGTGACGACCCAATGGGATCATTACTTATTTAGTACCCATTCTATACTTTCGAGTCCTCAAAAACCTCCTCTCGGGTTGCCTCGATTTGCGTTCGCAGTCTGGGCGTGTAGCCGAAAGGCTTAAATATGAATTCTGTGAGAAAAATGCTAGATTTTGAAATTAAATTGACTAAATTTGACTTTGATCAATGTTTTTGGTAAACGGACCCGGACCCGTGATTTGGTGGTCCCGGAAGGTCCATAAGAAAATATGAGACTTTAGCGTATGCCCGGAATCGAATTCCGAGGTCCCAAGTCCGAGAAATAAAATTTTTGTGTGAAATTGTTTTTGTGGAAATAATTAAGGAAATTGGAAACGAAATTTGATTCGAAGACTAGGGTATTGGGCCCGTATTTTTGTTCCAGCACCCGGTATAAGTGTTATATATGATTTAAGCACTTTATGTAAAGTTTGGTTGAGAACCGACGTTGTTTGACGTGTTTCGGACCCGAAATGGGAATTTTATGTCTTATGAAAAAGTTGAGAAAGAATTATGAGCTTTGAGGCTTGATTCGATGTATATGATATTATTTTGGCGATTTGATCGCACGAATGAGTTCGTGGGGTGTATTCGAGGTTGTGCATATATTTGGTTTGGAGCCCCGAGGGCTCGGGTGGGTTTCGAGTAGGTTCCGGGAGGTCTTAGACTTAAAAACACCAGATGTTGCAGGTCAGGAAAAGTTGCAGGCTCCAGCGCGCCCGCGGTCGCCTTAGCGCGGTCCGTGGTGTGTGCTACGCGGCCGCGGTCTCCCTAGCGCGGTCCGCGGTGTAGGCTGCACGGCCGCGGTCGTCCTTGCGCGGTCTGCATGGAAAACTTCAAAGAGCCAGCAGTCTTCAGTTTCACCAGCACGCCCGCGGTCCATTTGTGCGGTCCGCGCTGGGAGTTTCGGAGAGTAGCAGGTTTTCCAGTTGCCCAGCGCGACCGTCGGTCCTTTTTGCGCGGTCCGCGCTGGGGCGTCAGAGAGTATAAATACACGGGATTTTCAGTTATTTCTCACTTCTAAAAAACCCAAAACATAAGAGGCAATTTTCGAAGCAATTCTTCTTCTTCAAAACAATTGGTAAGTGATTTCTATCTCATTTTCTTCACTCCTTAACACCATTTAACATAATTTCAACTCCAAATCGAAGATTTAAATGGGGAAATTTGGGTATATTGGGTAGGACCTAGGGTTTTGCTAAAATTGGGGGTTGGACCTTAATTCGAGGTCCGATTTTAATACTAGTCACATATTTGGATTCGTGGGGGAATGGGTAACCGGATTCTAGTTCGGACCTCGGATTTTGACCACGTTGGTCCGAGGGGCATTTTGGTCATTTTATCTAAATTTGCGTCTTATCTTTAATTTAAATAGTGGAATTAGTTGCTTGAGATGTTATTTACGAGATGTAATTGAAATGAATAGATTTGGGTCATTTGGAGTCGGATACTCATGGCAAAGGCGTGGGTTCTAGTTGATTTTGAGCCGGTTCGAGGTAAGTGGCTTGTCTAACCTTGTGTGGGGGACCTTTCGCCTTAGGATATGATATTTCGTATTTGAGTGCCTTGTACGTGAGGTGACGAGCGCGTACTTGAGCTAATTGTTGAAAATTTTGGTTTTTACTTAAGATATTGAGACTGAGTTTACTTTATATTTGCCTTATTTTACTTGCAATTATAACCTGTGTTAGATTAGAAAAGTATGTTTAGTTGATTCAACTTGCCTAATTGTTTAAGTTGCCCTGACTGTACTATGTGAAGCATGCTAGGCTAGTGCTACCTGCTGCTTGTCTTTTGTACTTTATTTCCGAATATCCTTTTGTTGTGGTTGCACATTTACTTTGGGACTGCGGGTTCGATTCCCGATAGATCCTCTTGCATATTTACTTTGGGACTGCGGGTTCGATTCCCGATAGATCCCCCTGCATATTTACTTTGGGATTCCGGGTTCGATTCCCGATAGATCCCCTTACATATTTACTTTGGGACTGGGGGTTAGATTCCCGATAGATCCCCCTACACACTGATAGTTTGACTATGGGACGGTATCCCGGGAGATCCTTCGAATTTGCACATGTGATGGACTACGGGATGGTATCCCGGGAGATCCACTGGACAGTTGATGAAAAAGAGCTACAGGACGGTATCTTGGGAGATCCTCATTGTTACCATTGGTATTGAGCTGTACATATTCCGTGTTTACTCTGTTCTTTGTGTAGTTGTTATTGCCTTGTTTAACCTATCTTATCTCAATGTTGTACTCATTATTACTTTCTGTTTTGATATTGTGAATTCATATTATATTGTTTAACCTCAGTAGGGCCCTGACCTTTCCTCGTCACTACCCAACCGAGGTTAAGCTTGGCACTTACTGAGTACCGATGTGGTGTACTCATGCCCCTTCTGCGCATGTTTTTCATGTGCAGATCCAGGTACCTCCACTCAGGCGCACTATCCTCGAGGCGGAGAGATCTAGCGGAGACTTCGAGGTATATCTGCCGCGTCTGCAGACCAGGAGTCTCTATTCTATTCCAGCTTTAGTAGTTAGTCTATCCTTTCTCTCAGTTGTTTAGACATTCTGGAGTTAGAGCAGCGTATTACATTTCTATTAGCCTATGGTTCCCATGAGTTTTCGGGTTTTGTGATGATATTGTAGACTTTCGCGTTCTTTTTTTTTTAGAGTTGTATATGCTAATTGGCACTTATATGTCGTTTTTCTTCTAGTTTTGCTTAGTTTAATTAAATGTTTCCGCAAGTTATATTAATTTCTGCATTGTTAGGTTTACCTAGTCGTAGGGACTAGGTGTCATCACGACATGTTCACGGAGGGCGAACTGGAGTCGTGACAAGTTAGTATCAGAGCTCTAGGTTCATAGGAGTCACAGAACACAAGCCGATTTATTAGAGTCTCACTGATCGGTACGGTGACGTCTGTGCTTATCTACGCGAGGCTATGTAACCGTTAGGAAAATTTCACTTCATTTGATTCCCTGTCGTGCAAGATTTTTGACATCACAAATCCTAAACTTCTGCCTTCTATTCTCTCACAAATGGTCAGGACACATGCTACTCGAGATGATCAGGCACTCGCACCCCCTACTGCAGCCGTCAGAGGCCGGGGCCGGGGCCGGGTAGAGGCCGAGGACGTGCACGTGGTGCAGCGAGAGTACCTGCACGAGCTGCCGCCGAGGTACCATCAACAGATCCATCCGGAGTTCAGGCACCTGACACGCCTACGCCTACTACTACTCCAGCTCTTCAGGAGACTTTGGCGCAATTCCTGAGCATGTTTGGTACGTTGATTCAGGCGAGATTGATTCAGGTTGTACCGACTACCTCACAGTTCGGGGGAGGGACCCATACTCCCACCGCCCCCGCTTCAGGGCAGCGAGTTTCCATTGGTCAGGTTCCAGGTGTCATGGAGACACAGCCTGTGGTCCCAGTTCAGCGGTTGGTGAGGACCTTTCGCCGAGTAAGGGACAGGTGGGTCCAGGAGAGAGAGGACAGACGAGGTCAGGAGGGAGAGTATAAAGGTGTGAGTAGACCGCGTAGATTGGAGAGACCCGCTGGTCCTTATTTTGGAGGAAGAGTACGGCATGGGAGAGGTTTTGTGGGTCGGCCAGCTCAGTTTGCATCGCAGATTTCACCAAGAGTTTTAGGTGTTCAGGGGTCTTGGAGTACCGTACCGCACAGTTCCCACTTCCACGCCAGTTGCGAGGTTTCTTTGAGTGTGGTGAAATATGCCATGTGGTAAGGTATTGCCCTAGACATGGGAGGAGTGCACCTTCCCAAACTTCTCGGCCACAGTGCGCCTCGTAGAATTCTCAGGCTTTGGTTACAACCACAGTTGCTACCCCACCTACCCGTACGGAAACTGTTGCCTCCGATTCTGTCATCACAAATATTGTCATGGTTTGTCATAGAGGTGTACCGATTCTATTCGATCTAGGCTCCACTTATTCTTATGTGTCTTCTTATTTTGCTCCGCATTTGGGTGTACCTCAGGATTTCCTTGAGTTTCCTGTTTATGTTTCTACTCCTGTGGGGGGATTATCTTATTGTGGACCACGTTTATCGGTCTTTTTTGGTTACTATTCATGGTTTTGAGACCGGAGCAGAATTATTGTTACTTGGTATGGTGGATTTTGACATTATTTTGGGAATGGACTGGTTGTCGCCCCATTTTGCTGTTCTTGATTGTCTTGCCAAGACCGTGACGCTGGCTATGTCAGGTATCCCGCGTGTTGAGTGGAGTGGTACTTTAGATCACACTCCCAGTAGAGTTATCTCTTTCCTTAAAGCTCAGCGTATGGTTGAGAAGGGGTGTGTCGCGTATTTAGCTTATGTGAGAGATGTCAGTGCCGATACCCCTTCTGTTGATTCAGTTCAAGTGTTACGGGATTATCCCGATGTGTTTCCCGTTGATCTTCCAGGAATGTCGCCCGATAGAGACATTGATTTTGGCATTGATCTGTTTCCGGGCACTCAGCCCATTTCCATTCCTCCGTATCTAATGGCTCCGCCTGAGTTGAAGGAGTTGAAGGATCAGTTACAGGAATTGCTTGATAATGGCTTTATTCACCCTAGTGTTTCTCCGTACGGTGCTCCTAACTTGTTCGTGAAGAAGAAGGATGGTTCTATGCGTACGTGCATTGATTATCGCCAGTTGAACAAGGTTACAGTGAAGAACCATTATCCTTTGCCTCGTATTGATGATCTGTTTGACCAACTTCAGGGCGCACGGGTGTTTTCTAAGATTAACTTACACTCAGGTTACCATCGGTTGAAGACTCGGGAGCCAGATATCCTGAAGACTGCCTTCAGGACTCGGTATGGTCATTACGAATTCCTTGTTATATCATTTGGGCTAACCAATTCCCCAGCGGCTCTCATACATTTGATGCACAGTGTGTTCAGGCCATATCTGGATTCGTTTGTTATTGTTTTTATTGATGATATTCTGGTGTATTCCCGGAGTCGGGAAGATCATGAGCAGCACTTAAGGATCATGCTTCACACCTTGAGGGAGAATAAGTTATATGGAAAGTTCTCAAAATATGAGTTTTGGCTAACTTCTGTGGCATTCCTAGGCCACGTGATTTCGAGTGAGGGCATTCGGGTGGATCCGAGGAAGATAGAGGCCGTACAGAGCTGGCCCAGGCCGTCCTCAGCTACAGAGATTCGCAATTTCCTTGGCTTGGCGGGCTACTACTGTCGCTTCGTGGAGGGATTTTCATCGATTGCAACCCCTATGACTAGATTGACCCAGAAGGGTGCCCCATTTCAGTGGATAGACGAGTGTGAGGCGAGCTTTCAGAAGCTCGAGACAGCTTTTACTACAGCCCCAATTTTGATGTTGCCTACCGGTTCGGGTCTTATACTGTCTATTTTGATGCCTCGAGAGTTGGCCTTGGAGCGGTGCTAATGCAGGACGGTAGGGTGATTGCCTACGCGTCCAGACAGTTGAAGATATATGAGAAGAACTACCCTGTCCACGACCTTGAGTTAGCTGCTATTGTTCATGCCCTGAAGATCTGGCATCATTATTTGTACGATGTGCCTTGTGAGATCTATACTGACCATCAGAGCTTGCAGCACTTACTCAAGCAAAAGGATATAAATATGCGTCAGAGGAGGTGGTTAGAGTTGTTGAAGGATTATGATATCACTATCTTGTATCACCGGGGCAAGGCCAATGTGGTGGCGGATGCCTTGAGTCGCCGGGCGGAGTGTTTTGGGAGTTTGGCATATTTACCAGCTTCAGAGAGGCCTATGGCGATGGATGTTCAGGCCTTAGCCAGCCAGTTTGTGAGATTGGATCTTTCGGAGCCCAGTCGGGTTCTAGCTTGTGTAGTTTCCCGATCTTTCTTATTTGATCGTATCAGGGAGAAGCAGTATGAAGACCCTCATTTGCTTGTCCTTAAGGACAAGGTTCAGCGTGGAGATGCCAGAGATATGACCATCGGAGATGACGGGGTATTAAGGATGCAGGGCCGAATTTGTGTGCCCAATGTTGATGGGCTTCGAGAGTTATTTCCAGCCGAGCCCCATAGTTCGCGGTACTCCATCCATCCGGGTGCCGCAAAGATGTATCAAGACCTGAGGCAGCACTATTGGTGGAGGCGGATGAAGAAGGATATAGTTGGGTCTGTGTCTAGATGCTTCAAGTGCTAGCAGGTGAAGTATAAGCACCAGCGGCCGGGTGGGTTGCTTCAGCAGATAGAGATTTCGGAGTGGAAGTGGGAGCGCACCACCATGGATTTTGTATCTGGACTCCCACGGACCTTGAAAATGTTTGATTCCATTTGGGTTATTGTGGATCGGCTGCCCAAGTCCGCTCATTTCATTCCTATGTATACCACTTATTTATCGGAGCGATTGGCGGGAATTTATATTCGGGAGATTGTCCGTCTACATGGTATTCCAGTTTCTATTATTTCAGACAGAGGTACTCAGTTTACATCGCGGTTTTGGAAAGTCGTGCAGCAGGAGTTGGGAACTCAAGTGGAGTTGAGCACAACATTTCACCCCAGACGGACGGACGGACAGTGCACACTATCCAGATTCTTGAGGATATGTCCGTGCGTGTGTAATTTATTTTGGAGGGTCTTGGGATCAGTTCTTGCCATTAGCGGAGTTTGCCTACAACCACAACTACCAGTCGAGCATCCAGATGGCTCCTTATGAGGCTTTATATGGTAGACGGTGTCGATCGCCGGTTGGATGGTTTGAGCCGGGAGAGGCTCGGTTGTTAGGTACGGATTTGGTTCAGGAGGCCTTGGACAAGGTCAAGATCATTCAGGATAGGCTTCGTTCAGCTCACTCTAGGCAGAAAAGTTATGCAGATCGCAAGGTTCGAGATGTAGCATTTATGGTTGGTGAGCGCGTATTGCTCCGAGTGTCGCCTATGAATGGCGAGATGAGATTTGGGAAGAAGGGCAAGCTTAGCCATAGGAACATTTTTGTTTGAGATTTTTGATCTAGTGGGAGAGGTGGCTTATAGACTCGTATTTTCGCCTAGCTTATCAGCCGTCCATCCAGTTTTTCATGTATCCATGCTTCGGAGGTATCACGGCGATCTAGCCCACGTGTTAGATTTCAGCACTGTCCAGCTGGACAAGGACTTGTTCTATGAGGAGGAGCCGGTAGCTATTCTAGACCGGCAGGTTCGTTAGTTGAGATCCAAGAGTTTTCCTTCTGTTCATGTTTAATGAAGAGGTCAGCCTCCTGAGGCATCAACCTAGGAGTTCGAGTCTGATGTGCGGAGTCGTTATCCTCACCTTTTTTCCCGACTCAGGTACTTCTTTCTTTTGTCCGTTCGAGGACGAACGGTTGTTTTAGTGGTGGAGGATGTGACAACCCAATGGGGTCATCACTTATTTATTACCCATTCTGCACTTCCGAGGCCTTAAAAACCTCCTCTTGGGTTGCCTCGATTTGCATGCGCAGTCCGGGCGCGTCGCCGGAAGGCTTAAATATGAATTATGTGAGAAAAATGCTAGATTTTGATATTAAATTGAATAAATTTGAATTCGGTCAACGTTTTTTGTAAATGGACCCGGACCAGTGATATGGTGGTCCCGGAAGGTCCGTAGGAAAGTGTGGGACTTGAACGTATGCTCGGAATCGAATTCCTAGGTCCCAAGTCCGAGAAATGAATTTTTTGTGTGAAATTGTTTTCTGGAAATAATTAAGGAAATTAGAAGCGAAATTTGACCAGAAGACTAGGGTATCGGGCCCGTAATTTGGTTACGGCGCCCGGTACAAGTCTAATATATGAATTAAGCACTTTCTATAAAGTTTTGTTGAGAACGAACGTCGTTTGACGTGTCTCGCGCCCAAAATGGGAATTTTATGTCTTATGAAAAATTTGAGAAGGAATCATGAGCTTTGAGGCTTGATTCGATGTATATGATATTATTTTGGCGATTTGATCGCACGGATGAGTTCGTAGGGTGTATTCGAGGTTGTGCGTATGTTTGGTTTGGAGCCCCGAGGGCTCGGGTGGGTTTCGAGTAGGTTCCGGGAGGTCTTAGACTTAAAAACACCAGATGTTGCAGGTCAGGAAAAGTTGCAGGCTCCAGCGCGCCCGCGGTCACCATAATGCGGTCCGCGGTGTGTGTTGCGTGGCCGCGGTCTCCCTAGCGCGGTCCGCGGTGTAGGCTGCGCGGCCGCGGTCGTCCTTGCACGGTCCACGTGGCAAACTTCAGAGAGCCAGCAGTCTTCAGTTTCACCAGCGCGCCCGTGGTCTTTTTTGCATGGTCCGCGCTGGGGGTTTCAGAGAGTAGCAGGTTTTCCAGTTAACCAGCGCGACCGCGGTCCTTTTTGCGCGGTCCGCGCTGGGGCGTCAGAGAGTATAAATACACGGGATTTTCAGTTATTTCTCACTTTTCAAAAACCTAAAACTTAAGAGGCGATTTTCCAAGCAATTCTTCTCCTTCAAAACGGTTGGTAAGTGATTTCTAACTTATTTTCTTCACTCCTTAACACCTTTTAACATAATTTCAACTCCAAATCGAAGATTTTAAATGTGGAAATTTGGGTATATTGGGTAGGACCTAGGGTTTTGCTAAAATTGGGGGTTGGACCTCGATTTGAGGTCTGATTTCAATACTAATCACATATTTGGATTCATGGGGGAATGGGTAACCGGATTCTAGTTCAGACCTCGGGTTTTGACCACGTTGGTCCGAGGGGCGTTTTGGTCATTTTATCTAAATTTGCATCTTAGCTTTAATTTAAATAGTGGAATCAGTTGCTTGATATTTTATTTATGAGATGTAATTGAAATGAATAGATTTGGGCCATTTGGAGTCGGATACTTGTGGCAAAGGCGTGGGTTCTAGTTGATTTTGAGCCGGTTCGAGGTAAGTGGCTTGTCTAACCTTGTGTGGGGGACCTTTCCCCTTAGGAAATGATATTTGGTATTTGTGTGCCTTGTACATGAGGTGACGAGCGCGTACTTGAGCTAATTGTTGAAAAATCCGGTTTTTACTTAAGATATTGAGTCTGAGTTTCCTTTATATTTGCCTTATTTTACTTGCAGTTATAACATGTGTTAGATTAGAAAAGCATGTTTAGTTGATTCAACTTGCCTAATTGTTTAAGTTGCCCTGACTATACTATGTGAAGCATGCTAGGCTAGTGCTACCTGCTGCTTGTCTTTTGTACTTTATTTTCGAATATCCTCTGGTTGTGGTTGCGCATTTACTTTGGGACTGCGGGTTCGATTCTCGATAGATCCCCCTGCATATTTACTTTGGGACTACGGGTTCGATTCACGATAGATCCCCCTGCATATTTACTTTGGGACTGCGGGTTCGATTCCCGATAGATCCCCCTGCATATTTACTTTAGGACTGCGGGTTAGATTCTCGATAGATCCCCCTGCACACTGATAGTTGGACCACAGGACGGTATCCCGGGATATCCTTCGGATTTACACATGTGATCGACTACGGGACGGTATCACGGGAGATCCACTGGACAGTTGATGAAAAAGGGCTACAAGACGGTATCCTGGGAGATCCTCAGTGTTACCATTGGTATTGAGCTGTACATATTCCGTGTTTACTCTGTTTTTTGTGTAGTTGTTATTGCCTTGTTTAACATGTCTTATCTTAATGTTGTACTCATTATTACTGTCTGTTTTCATATTGTGAATTCATATTATATTGTTTAACCACAGTAGGGCCCTGACCTTTCCTCGTCACTACCCAACCGATGTTAGGCTTGTCACTTACTGAGTACCGCTGTGGTGTACTCATGCCCCTTCTGAGCATGTTTTTCATGTGCAGATCCAGGTACCTCCACTCAGGCGCACTATCCTCGAGGCGGAGAGATCTAGTGGAGACTTCAAGGTAAATATGTCGCGTCCGCAGACCAGGAGTCTCTATTCTATTCCAGTTTTAGTAGTTAATCTATCATTTCTCTCAGTTGTTTAGACATTCTGGAGTTAGAGCAGCGTATTACATTTCTATTAGTCTGTGGTTCCCGTGAGTTTCTGGGTTTTGGGATGATATTGTAGACTTCCACATTCTTTTTTTTTAGTTGTATATGCCAAGTGGCACTTATATGCCGTTTTTCTTCTAGTTTTGCTTAGTTTAATTAAATGTTTCCGCAAGTTATATTAATTTCCGCATTGTTAGGCTTACCTAGTCGTAGCGACTAGGTGCCATCACGACATGTTGACGGAGGGCGAACTGGGGTCGTGACAACCAGGCAGGGTGATAGCAGGGCGACTAACCTCCTTGGCCAATTCTCGCGTTCTTCTTACGTGCCATTCACTGAAAGGTAATGCAGTTCACTAGTTAGAGGGGGGAAAGATAGTTTAACAACTACCGCACGATCCAGAATATCAAAGAAGGGTGTTATTCCTAATGCCCAAGTAGCTTCCAACTTATAGATGTGGTCGACTTCACACCGTTTAGATGGACTCTACTAGACACGGCTCCGAGACATCCTAGGACACTTTAAAACCTTAGGCTCTAATACCAAGTTTGTCATGCCCCAACCTCGGGAGGCGCGACCGGCGCTCACTGGTGTGAACCCAACTGAGCAAGCTTTATCAAGCACTTTCTACCCAACTCAATGCGATTAAGGGATCCGATTCCGTTTGATTAGACATTAAAATGGGTTGTACATTAAACATTGATATCTTACTTTATAACACAACCTTAAACCATAGTTAGGCCTCCAACATTTCATACAGTTATAGTTTAGAAGAAAGCAAGAGTACAAAGTTACAACATGGTTCATTGACCTATCCAATACCTGTACATAACCCACACAAACGTCTATGGCGCCTCTAAGGATACAAAAGACAATGATAACAACGCCGGCAACAAGGCCCCGTCTATACCACAAAGTGGATATCTATAACAAAAAGTGTAAAACATAACCCCTTGAAGGAGAAAGGGGCTCACCAAGACGTGAGAGGAGGATGCTCCGCTACACGCGATCGACACTATCTGCTATGGAGCCACCTACATTCATTTAAAAATGTAGCGCCCCCGGCAAAGGGGACGTTAGTACCATGGAATAGTACTAGTATGTATAACTAAACATCATCCTTTTAGAAAGAAAAACCATACAAGAGTAAAGAGGAAATCGTAAAGATAAAAAAGTTTCAAATAAGCACCATGCCAACAATATAAGGAGGTTCACATGATTTTCACATAGTTTCTGAAATTTTAGATTAGAGCATCCCACACTGTTGCATCATAATCCATATTACCACCGCTTCCGTGAGTGGAGTCCGATCACGGTCGCTATCGGCTATGTCGTCTCCACGAGACGTTACCGTTATTTCATTCACACTTTCCAGTTCCAATCGTCAATATATGACCACCATGTGTATATATCATGGGGTCTGATCACGGACCGATCGGCTAAGCCGTCTCCCCAAAACGTTACCATTATTTCATTATTCATCTCACTCCAATCTTTGGTTACACATGTATTAGTTTACCAGCACTTGAGGCCACAATTTCCACATTCCATAATTCATGTTTCACATTGTTCCCTTTTTCAACATTTACTTTGTCACTTAATATCATAGGCACATACAAAAGCAATTTAAGTCATAAGCATAGAGGGACTTCATCATGTTTGGCGTATTAGTCCCAACGTAACCTTGGCATGACATTTAGGTATTTAGCATATAGATCATGTTCTCCACACACCTTCCATTTACAAAGAATAGCACAATAAACACATGAAAGGTGTACCCACCACATACATTTTCACAACATTAATTCACTTAACATAGCAAGTATTGCATCAATCACATTTCGAACTTACAATATTTACACGGGCACCATGGAAGCTCAATTTCTAAGAGGAGGGGGTTTTAGCCATACAAACCTTAATGGAGCTTTCCTTAAATCTTTATAATAAATTCTAGGACTCTTAGCACATCAATCTATTTTATGAGAATTGCAAACTGAACCAAGAATTAGAGACATGCTTGGGATTCTAGTTAATTTGAGCATATTACCAAGCACTAATTGTGAACAGTGATTCTAGGACCCTTTTGTGAGAGATTTCAATCATTTTTTACCCCAATTGCTATCTTTTTAATTCACAACCTCCCAATACTCCATTATCTATTGTGCATGCAAGATTACTAGCCCTTATACCCATGGACCCCACTTGTTAATTACCTATTTCAATAGAAATTTTGAAATTATAGATGAGGGTACAGTCCTTACCACTTAGGATGAAGACCTAGTGATTCCAATTGACAATCTTCAAGGATTTGGGGCAAGGATTGGCAGGGGACTTGACTTGATGAAGATTACTCCCTCTCTCACTCTATATGCTGGGAAATAATAGAAAAATGGTCTAATGGGGTGTTTTTAATAGGATGGGGTCAGGTTTAAAAATTAGAAAATAGGAGCCCCGACGAAATCTGCAGTCACATATGTGATCGCATTCCTGACATGCAGCTCGTAAAATGGACTGCAAAAAATGGTCCCAAAAACCTGAAAGCACTGCCTGGGTATGCGGCAGAAATGCTGTCTACACCCGTTCTGTGGTCGCATAATGCACTGCAGAACTGCCCCTTACAATATCCCAAAGGGATTGTGTGACGACTATGCGGCCCGCATATCGATTATGCGATCGCATAATTGGCTGCATAGTTGACCTCAAATTGACTGATGTTCTAAACGTCAATACCACACAAGAGGGGGGTGATTTGTGTGGTACCCAATTTTCGATCTAGAAGAACCAGGTTCTTCTAAGTGATCTAACTACTATTGTTTGCGGATTTAAAAGTACATAAATTAAAGAACACAAAGATTTTTACATGGAAAACACCTGGCTCATAAGGCTAAAAAACCACGACCTACTACTCAGTAGGATTTTCCCTAACTTCCACTAAAACCACTGAGCCAAAATAGCATTTACAAGAACTCTTTGTAAACCTAAGGATTAACTCTAATCCCTTTGTAGCACATAGCCTCAACTGTTGCGACAACTTCAAGTTAGCCTATAACTTGAATACTCAAAGTACCTATTACAATTGCTTCTATAAAAGCTGAAAGGTACAACTTTAAACCACCTACTGCAATTGAACTAGAATAAGAAAAAACACAATGGAACTGGTTCTTCTATCTCGTTCAAGTAACTTCGGGAATGCACACTCAATTCTCACATAAATTGCTCGCAAAATTGCCTCGCTCTTTTGCTCTCAATTTAGTTTAACTTATGTGTTTGTTCAATGCCTGTAAAAGAGAACAATCACTGTTATTTAATGAGTTAGTAATTAGAGTTTGATTGAGACTTGATTGTTGATGTTCCATCGAAGTTGAGTCCTTGAACAACACAAACTCCAACCCTATCTTTTATCCGGATTGTGTTCTCTTCTCATAAGGAGACTTTCTCTCCTTATCCCTTATGCTACCTTTTCAATCAAATCAGGAGATATTGCTGCTTGATCAATGGGACTTATTTCCTTCACGTGCATCTCACATGTATAGGTTGACAAACACTGTGCTTCACATGATGGACCTGGTCCATGACTGAGTTCATTTGTCATTCTTCAAAACTTCACATGTTCTTGGGCCAACAAATTCCCCCTTTTTGATGATGACAAACTCTGTGCTTTTTACTGATCAAAGAACCTGTAAGAACTCAGCTTAACCATCAACACTTAACTTAGAAATTTTACTTATCATTAAGGACCAGGTTAATTAGGTTATAAATATCACTTAATTCAGAATAATGAGTAAAGCACAATATCTCTTCCCCTTTTTGGCATCATCGAAAAGTTGCATACACTGCGTGAATCCCAGATTTTAATAAGTACTCATGGCCACTGGGGCAACTGCAAGTGAAATCTTTGTGCAATTATCAATAATCAACAAACATATTTAAACTACCAAGATCAGAAACATCATTGAACAAGAGAAAACAGCAGTTGTCATTGATAGAGATATGCTTCCACAAACAGACCACAAAAAGAAAGAAAAACTGTCAAAACATGAGCAAAAACAAACAGAAACATCCCTAATCTGGGTCACTGGAGGTACTAGACTGGTTCAGAAGACAAGTGCTAGGAGACCTAAGGCTTGGAAGAACTAGAGGGTTGAGATTGGAGAAGTTTCAGCATATTTTGAAGCATTCCATCACTCTTCTCCTTTTCTTTTGCTAGCTCAGTTCTAAGGCCATCTCTCTCAGTTTCCAATTCAGCCACACGAGCCTTGAGCCTAGCAATTTCATCATCCTTAGTTCCACATTCCTGAACCAAAGCCCTAACCTTGTTGTTGATGGGTGTCCTCAGAGATGAACCAGGTTCAACTGGGATGGCATTGACTGGATAGTCACAAGCCAGCTGGGTCTTAACACCAAAATATTCCTTGCTTGATGCCATTTCCCATTTCATCAAAGGCATATTCAGCCTGTCCAAAACTGTAGTCAGTATGAACCCATATGGAGTGGCATGAGCCTTGGAGCCATTGTGACCCTGTCTAGCAATTTGACAATAAAAGTAGGCCAGTTGATCTCCATTCCTCTCACCAGGCACTCCATAAGAACCAGGTCCATGTAATTTGCAGTGTGCCTTCTCTCCTATCTGGGAAATAGGCACTTGTTAACAAATTCAAACAAGACCTTGTGCTCAGGCCTCGTTTCACTTTTTTGCACAAATCTGGCTTACGACACATCTCTAGAGTCACAGAACCTCCTACTGATTTCAAGAGCAGTAGGGAGAGAATCCATACATGGACACCTTTTCCTTGTATAGTCATCATACCCTTCAGTAGGTATGTCCAGGATCTCACCCAGTTTGAGTGCATCAAACTTCACTTTGACTCCTTTCACCAGGCTGGTGACTACTCCATCCTGCACAGCAGCCTTGGCCATAAATTCAATCAGTTCATTCCTGGCCAGCCTCCCATCCGTTTCAAGGACCATGTCCTTCCAACCTTGTGCAGCTAAAGCATCCACCAGTCTCCTCATCCTTGGTTCTTCGAGGTCCTTCAACAGTCTACCTTTCAAGATTTCTCCTGCCAAAAATGGCAAACTTATCCTGTTCCTTCTCAGATTCCTCTTCTTCTTGTTCTCCACTCCATTCATCATCTTCTTCAGTAGTTTTAACCTGCTTGCCTTTTACTGTAGATCTTGTCCTCTTGGCTAATGAGGGTTCAGCAGACACAGGTACAGAAAAAGACTTATTGGAAGAGGTCTTGGACTTTTTAGGTTTTGGTATGGGAACCTCCACTGTTGTTCCCCCTTCTTGATGGACCAGTTCCATCTCCTCTTCTTCTACAACCTCAGAGGATTATGCAACCTTTCCCTTTCCCTTCTCCATTTTCTTTTTCTTGGTTTCTTCCAGAGCTTTTTGTAGGTCAACTTCACTTTGTCTTACCATGCTTCTTGTAGCTCTTACCTTAGGCACTGAAGGGGCAGTAGATTTTGGGGATGAAAGTTTTCTTTTCTTGGTTGGTTTGGGTACATTTGGGGCTTTTTATGAGGTACCTTTGCGTTTCTTTGGGTCATAACTTGCCCCAACCCTTTTTAGAAGATCACCCAGAGTTTCCTCAGGAGATGAACCAGGTTCATCTCTTTGTTTGCTTAGATTAACCAACCCTTCAGCTGCTTCCCCAAAACCAATTCCCCCTGACTTTCTGCCAGTCTCTTCTGCACCCCCACATATAGCAAGAACTGCTCCTTTCCCTTTTCCCCCCTCTTCACCACTTGCTCCCTCTCTCTCTTTTCCTTTTTTTTTACCTCCACTCCTGCTCGATTCAGCCAACTTTACATCTCTAACAGGTCCTACTAGAACAAACCTATTTTCTAAGTTTTTAACCATAGAAGAACTTACCTCAGCATGCGTTTCTTCAATTTTCTCAGTGTCAAAAGACCCATGCCCTTCACCTTCACTGGCAGATATAAAGGATTCCGAGTCAGATTTGGAGTCGGACTCTTGAGCTGGGCTTTCTTTCATCTGGCTAGCTTTCTATCTCTCATAAAAATCTTTCCTCAAGGCTCCAGATGCTACGATTTTTCTAGCCAACATTTTCTGCCTTCGGAACCTAGGTTTTGGGGATTCACTAGGAGGAGTGGATGAGGATGAATTTGAGGGTGATGGTGGTGGAGGAGTGACAGGATGATCTTGTGGGTTAGACATGGTTGATTGTTTCTTGAGAGAATTTGGGAATTTCTGGAGAAGAGAAGCAATTAGAATTGGAGAAATATTTTTGACGCTTTTAGAATAATGAAGAAGATTAGAGATGTGGTGTGTATTTAAAGGCAATTAGACATTAATGCAGCAAGGACGGCTTTTCAGGGGTCAATTAGAAGTCTAATCAAGGTGTAATTCTAGACTTTTAATGATTATTTGGCTTCCCTAGATGTGAGCACCTAATTTCTGCCCTACATGAAAGTAACTCCTAAAATAAGCCAAAAATAATTTTAATTGATTTTAGAAGTTTTTCTTTATTTAATTGCATTTCATGCATTTTTAATTTTTTTTAAAATCATAGAAAAAAATCATAAAAATTGTCATGTTTTAATTTCATGCCATCTTAGGTTCAATTTGCATGTAATAATTAATTTTATTAAAATGAAAAAAAATCAAATCACAAAAAAATAGTCATTTTTGCATATTTAGATTTTAGTCTTTAAAATTAACATTTTTTCTTTAGTTTAAAGTCAACTAGTTGTTTTAATGTTAAAAATAAATAAAGAATTCTAATTTATACAAAAATAGATTAATTTAGGGTTTTAATTAATTAAAAGAAAACAAATAAAAGGAAAATAGTAAGAATATTTTTTTTCTTGTTTCTTTTAAATTTGGGCTAATTCCCAGAATTGTCCAAATTAATTTTAAACTCCGACCCAATTTTCATAACCCAATTCCCTTCGGCCCATTTCTCTTGACCCAAATCCCCTCGTTAAAACCCCTAAAATCTAGACCTAGATTTTTTCAGTTTTTTACATGCCTTAGAAATCTAGAGCCACGGCGCATCCCACCCTTGTGCTTCTTCATTCATTTTTCTCAAAATCCCAGGGGAAGAACACACAGAAAAACCCCATAGCAGCCGTGACCCCTGGAAAAAACCAATGAGGCCACCATACTTTTCCTCCTTTCTTCTCCATCACGAAAGACTCATAAATTCCACCTTTTTCTTCCTCCAAAACACCACCATTTACAGCTGAAAAGTCAGCGAAATGGCCATGAAAACCAAGCTAAAAATCATCTTTAAACCAGCCCCAAAACCACGAGATTTAGCCCCATAAATTCAGCTTAAAACAGTCACGAAAGACAGCCCCATGTAAGCCCCCAAACCTTCGTCAAACCAGCTGTAAATCCTCTGCTTTAACCATAAAAAATCAGTAACAGTTGCTCCAAAAGTCAGTCCCTAAGCAACCCTCATATTCGTCCGAACATCATCATTGTCAGCCTAACAAATATTGCTAGTTGTAGATGAAAATCACCCAGCAAAACAGCTCCAAAACTAGTCCAAGATCAGTCTCGAAACCATCGATAACGTGAGGTGATGTTCGAGTTTGCCAGTTGAAGTTTCCGGCGATGTCGCCTTTAGAATTCTCTGTTCGTTATTCAGTTATTTTGCCGACTTTGTGCTTGCTTCATTAATACAAAGCTAAACCATGTCATGACATTGCCGAATCTCTGTTGCTGCTGCTGAAAATTGATATTTGAGCTCCTCGTTTGATTTGGATTCCGCTTTTATTTGGTTTATCTCTTGGTGTCTGGTTGACTCCGCTAGAATTAAGCCTTGATTTGGTCTTTTGGATTTACGGCCAAGGTATGATTCTAGTTTCAAATGATGTAATGGTTGTTTGGACGGTGATGTGTTATGAAATTCGTGATGATTATGCACCTGAGCACTTGAAGATTTTTATTTTAGTTTCAACGCGAAATGGGATATGGCCTATGTTAAGCTCGAATCATGTTTACTCTTCGATGCATCTGTTTGGTGTTGTTGGTTGCCTATTGATTAGTTTAATGCATTATTTGAATAATAGTGTTATAGTGAAATTTTTTATTTCTCTGTTGCAATGCTCCTTTTAATAGTAAGATTTTGGGCTTTAGTTATTAATCTTCTGCTGAAAGATAGAAATGAACATGTTTGGCTTTTTTGTTTGTTTGTTTTATCCATGAATCAGTAAGTTAGTATGTGTACCAACTGATAGGATAATAATAATGTAATGTTAAAGACTGTTTCCCTTTTGTCACTGCGCAATAACAAACTGATTTGTTTGCTTAGATAAAAAAAAATCATTTTCATGATTGTTTAACCAAAAAATAGATTTTTAGTCAAAGCTAGAAATTAGAAGAATCGGGTTACTGATAATCGAAAAAGTAAATAAAGAAAGAAATTTTGAAATAGCCAAGTATGAAAGCTAGTAAATCAGAGTATATTTCAATAGTCACTTGTCCCTCGACTGATTACATATTTCCCCTTTTATAGATCCCTTTGAGAATCTTTGAGGATGCACGTTATGCCTAAGTCATAATGAGGCTATTATGAGCATTTATTGACATTAAATGTTACGTTACATAAACATTACATTGAATGTATATATTCCTTAACGGTTCCAGCATTTACTACTCTTGAAATGCTGTATTTGTATCTTTTTCTTTAGCCAGGTTCATTCTTCTCATTGCTCGTATGTAGCTAACCTTAAATAGGGATGGGGCTTCTAAGCCTCTCATCTCGTACCTCTTTCTGAGCCTCTCGTCTCGTACCTCTTTCTGTTCGCACCTGTTTGTAATTCTTGGACTAATCATAACCCATTGACCATTCCACGTGTCATGACATGTTACCATATATTTATGAATACAATTTTTCCCAATACAGATAGTCCCCCCACTTTCTATTTATACATCAGTTTGAATATTTGGGAAGTGTAATTCATTAAAGGAGAATTTTTGTCACCATTAATGCTCTGACAAAGTTGACGCTTCAACTGTCACTTCCTTTTAATGCACTAGACACGTGTCCCTTTCTTATTGGTTACACTATTTTGCAGCACTTTTTTAGGCTTTCTTTTCAGCTTCACTTTTCACGAAGTATCAGTTATCATCATTATGGTTCTTCTATCATCGTACTTTTTCCCTTTTCCAATTACACATTAGAAAAAATATAACCTCACTTCTTGTCTTGCTTCACATAAAGCGTATCGAACACTCTAACCTTTCGAATCCTCCTTATTATTTTCTGTTTTACTTCAACCTTCTCTGCCATGGCTTCATCAAGTTCTAACCCTAAGAAAACTCCAATTCTGGATAACTTCCCTAATGCTCCGATTAGACATAGAAGAGGAGGTAGATTCCGTAACGTAGGATCTGCTCGTGGTAGTATGTCAACTCCTCCTTCTAGCTCTGGTCCCTCTTCTGGGACCAGAGGTTCACATTCTCAAAGGAGTTCTTCTCGTAACAAAGAATCTTCTGAGCCACTCCATGAGCCTTTGGTAGAGGAAATAATCCCTTCTGAATTTTCCTTTTATCATGATAGAGAATCTCTAAAAGCTCAAGTTGCTTCTTTAGATCGCGCTGATCCCTTTCCTACTCAAATCACAGGTGCTTTAGCTCCTATAGTTCGTAAGGACTGTCATTGGGAGAAGATTTCCCCATTATTATACCTAATTCAAATCAAAGGATCACATCTTACTTAGTAGGTTACTCCTTTGTTTACACCTACCACTTTACTTTAGGGTTCAAACCGTCCATTGACCCGGTCATTTTAGATTTTTGTCATTTTTTTAACGTATGCTTGGGTCAAATTTGTCCAATTGTGTGGAGAGTTGTCGACTGCTTGAAGCATCTTGCTAACAGGGCAGATGTTGAATTTACTTTCCCCCACCTAATTCACCTTTATTCTCCTAGGTTTTTTTGAAACGGCGTGTTTGGTTTAGCAGCCAGGAGTAAAAGGGTCTTAGTGAGTCCTGAGGATGATAAAGACCGTGGCTGGTACGCTCGATTTGTTGCTGCTCCCACTGTAGGTTTAGTGGGTGAAAAGAATATCGCTTCCCTGAGAAGTGGAATTTTGCACGTAAGTGTTAAATTCTTCCCGTGCCTTTTTATTCTTAGGCTCGCTTATTTTTCATAATCTCGCTTCTTTTTCTTTTCAGCAACCATGGGTATTGTGGAATCTGTACCCAATTTCCGTGGTTGGGTAGAAAAGTTACTGAAGCTTGCACCGATGGAAGGTAGATCATGGAAAACCCTTTCCAATCGTTATGGTTGGCAAGTAAAAACTCATGGTAAGGATTTTTGTTTTTACCTTATCTATATTTAAATATTCGTTGTTCTGACTTTTAACCTTCTTTTTCTCAGGTTTTGCCATTCGAGGAGTTACTCCAGAGGATATCTTGGCGTCTCGTGATCAAGATATATTCTTGGGATCTGTAGATCAAGATATAGCCTCGAGATCTGAAGAGAGAAAATCTGCTGAAGAAGATGATTCTGAAGGAGAGGACGAGGGTTCCCTGATATCAAGACCACGAGCCAGGAGACGTATCATATCTGAAGATGAGGCTGATGTCTCCCCGAACCTCCCTCTTTCTGAACCTGTTATTACTCCAGTGATCATTCCTGATGATGATGTCTCTCCTCCTCCTGACACTCATGAATCCATAAATGAGCCTTTTATTAGTGGTTTCAGTAGTGGCCTTTTAGGATAAGTTCTAAATGAACTTCCTTTGTCTTCCTTTACCTCTACCGTTCCTGTGATTGTTTCCTTACCTTCGTCATCTATTACTTCCGTAACTTCCTCCACTGCTCCTCCTATAATTCCTCCCCCCACTGTTCACCATACAGAAGTGGGCTCTTCAAGTGGGGGTTCTACTATGAGGAGCGTGACCATTAAAGTTCGTGCCAACATCATCCTTTTAAGAAAGTCTGGGCAAGCTGATACGTGGCTCGAACCTTTGATTGGCCCCATTGAGAAGGCTAAACTTGAAAGCTATAGTAATATGACCCTCCTGAATGATATTATGCATGCAAGTTTGAAGGTATTTTCTGGTGTATTATTTTATTCAAGACTTTTGACTTCGGGATCCCTAACCTTACCTCCTTTTTTACTTGTTTGAGCAGGCCAATCTCATCGGTACTGAACTAATGACCCGAGTCTCCCTCTTGGAAAAACTGGCTCGTGACTTAGAAACGACTGCTCATGACGCAGAAGAAGTTGCCCGTGGCTCTCAATTGGAAGCCAACAACTGGAAGGGCCAGTTTGAAAGTGCAAAAATCGATATGGAGAACTTGGAGAAGAGAAAAAGTACCTTGGAGAAGCAAGTTCAAGCACTAGCCTCTGAACTGGCAACGATTAAGGCTACTTCAGACCAGACTAAGAAGGAAAAAGAGCGCCTTGAATCTTCCTTTTCGGAACAGCTGTCCAAGGTCAATGAGGAGAATAGGGCTCTAAAGACTTTGCTGGCTCAGAAAGAGATACATACGGGGGAGCTAGCACAAGACCTTTCTCCGGCACAAGAAGAACTACGAGCTTCTGTAGACAAGATTCATGCTCTGGAAAATTCTCACACCACACTTCAATCATCTTATAGTTCTGTCCTAGCTAAGAATGAAGTTGCTACATGGGAGAAAGATTATGAACTTCTCAAAGAGTTAACCAATATTGAAGTGAGTTGGACCTTTTTAAAGTCTCATCGTGACACCTTGGTGGAAATGGGCCAAGAAAATTTCAACCTTGAATCTGAATTAGCCAAGGTGAATGAGGCTATTGAGCGAGCACAACAACCATAGGATTTTTCATCTCCCGAGGCTGGACCTTCTGTGACCGAAACTCCTTTGGTTGAGACTCCTTTGGTTGAAACTCCTATGGTGGAGACTCCCGCAGTTGAAGTTCCTTTGGTAGAGACTCCCTCAGTTGAAGTCCCCGTGACTGTTGAAATTGCCACGAGCGTTGCACCTTCCTCAAGTTCATCCGTGCCTCTTGCTGCTAATCAAGCTGAGACTTTGCCTGTTGATGCTCCTACTGCTGTGATTGAAGATTAACCTTTAGTTGTTGATGATATTGTTCCAGTTGAGCCCGCCGATGATCTTTCTTCAGTTCCTTCTTCTTAATGAAAAAGTTTTTATAATTGTTTGAAATTCCTTTTTGCAGGTACCAATCTGGAAAAATATGTTTAAAGTTTTTGGTTTCTTGTGATAAATTTTTTTTGGAATCAAACTCCTTGTTATCAGTCAAGGTTTGATTTTAGAAGTTCAAGTCCCCAAGTCTTGTTAAGGGGCACTTTTTTCTGTATGAACAATTCGACGACTAAGTTTTATACTTAGTCTTTAGTTTTAAAACACTAAGAAGTTTGTCTTTAAGCTTCCATCTCTTCTATTCGTGCCTTTTATTTTCAAGGACTTAAAGAATAGACTGCATTTTTATTCTTTGAAAATGCTTTCATTATCCTCATGACTAAATGACATGAGTTTTATAAAAGAGGGGCCTTTTATATTTTGACACTTGATGAAGAAGACGTCACAACTTCATAATGGTGTTTATTATACGATACAAGAAATAGGAACACACATGTTTCTCTGCAATAACTTGAACAAGTTTTTATTTCTGAACCTTGAAAAGTTTTGAGTCATCCTTTACATGTATTTGAATTACATCAATACTTTCTCCTAACTGTTTTTCTTGTAACAGATTTAAAAAAGAAGAACAATAGATACAGGGTTTTTCCTTATAACCCGTTTTGGTATATAGTGTTTACCCTAACTGTTTATGAAATACAATGGGTTCCCCTTAGCTCCAAAACATTAGGAAGGGTTTGAGAGGTGACTCCATTGTTCTCATGGGAAAGAATACTATGATGAATGCCATAACTCGTTAACTTCCACTCCGTACTTGACTCTTCTTAGGCTTGATTTTTTCTCAATCTTCTTTGCCTTTTATATACACGTGATTGTATATACTATGTAGTCCCCCAAGTGTTTGAGTGCTGAAGTATAAAGCCATCGAGCACTTGATAGTTTCTTTCGCCTGGTCCTTTTCCTGAAAAGGAAATACATACAGGACTCGGTGAGAGCGATTATAGATGAAGACTGCTTAACCCGTATATGTTTCTATCAGAATTATTGTAACCCTGTGCCAAGAATTTCAGTTTATTCCATTTTGCCTTACAGGTCGTGACTCATCATTTAGTACGGGTAAGCGTTTTGCCTATCATCTAAAATCGTTAGTAAAATTTTAATAATTCAAAAAATAAAATCTAACATAATGATACCTGACCATGTGTTTCCCTTAGAAGTAGTATCTCTTCAAATGAACAGCATTCCAGTGTGAAGGAAGTATCTTCCCGTCCATTGTCTCCAACTCATATGCTCCTTTCCCTGCAATATCACGAACTCTATAGGGTCCTTCCCAAGTTGGACTTATTTTGCCCGCGTTGGCTGCCTTTGTTGATTGAAAAAACTTTTTAAGCATGAAGTCCCCAATTTTGAAGTATCTCAGACGTGCTTTCCTGTTGTAATAACGTTCGATCACTTGTTTTTGTGCGGCCATTCTTATTAACGCAGCTTCTCTCCTGCCTTCCAGTAGATCTAAATTGACCTGCATCTCTTCATCATCTTGTGTTGCTTGTGAGAATCTCGTACTTAGTTCTCCTATTTCAACTGGGATTAGAGTACCTCAGCCCCATAAACCAAAGAGAAAGGTGTCTCAACTGTGCTCGTGTTTGTTGTTGTGCGATATGCCCACAAAACTCCGGGTAGCACTTCAGGCCAATTACCTTTTGATTCCTCTAATCGCTTCTTTAAATTATTTATGATGACTTTGTTTGTTGATTACGCTTGTCCATTACCTACTGGGTGATAAGGTTTAGACGTTATCCTCTTTATTTGCCAACTTTGAAAAAACTCTGTGACTTGAGCTCCAATAAATTGAGGACCATTGTCACATACGATTTCTTTTGGTACACCGAACCGACAGATGATATTATGCCAAATGAAGTCCTTGACTTCCTTTTCTCATACCTGTCCTTTAGCTTGAGGCAATGGTCCTATTATGTCCATCCCCCTTTTCATAAATGGCCATGGTGCAATAACCGAATGTAATAATTCCGCAGGACGGTGCATATTATTACCGTATCTCTAGCATTTATCACACTTAGCCACGAAACTTTTCGCTTCCTTTTCCATTTTGGGCCAGTAGTACCCTGCCCTGATCAAAGTTCTTACCAGTGATCTTCCTCCTACGTGGTTTCCGCAATGCCCCTCATGTATTTCCCTCATTACATACTCCGTTTGAGAAGGTCTGAGGCATCTTGCTAAGGGGCCACCAAACATTTTTCAGTAAAGGTTGCCTTGTTTTAAACAGTAACGAGCAGCCTTTTTCCGAAGCGCATATGCTTTTTTCTTGTAATCAGGCACGGTACCATACTGTAAAAAAGCAACGATTTCATTTCTCCAATCCCAAGTTAGATTATTAAAATTTACCTCGTTCTTATCAGGTTCGAGAACTGAGTGAACTAGATGTATAACTAAGGTGTTGGCATCGTTTGTTACATCAACTGCGGATGCAAGATTGGCTAAGGCGTCTGCTTCAACATTATCATCCCTTGGTATTTGGATGACCTTCCAAGTCTGGAACTGCTTTATCAGTTCCCCTACCTTTTTCAAGTATTGTTGCATCCTTGCTTCCCTAGCTGTGTAAGTCCCCAACATTTGATTAACCACAAGCTGAGAATCACTTTTGATCACCACTTGACTTATACCAAGTTCTCGTGCCAATTCTAGACCTGCAATCACAGCTTCATACTCCGCTTCATTATTAGTTACGGAGTGACATTTAATAGCCTACCTAATAGTTTCACCCGTAGGTGGTACTAAAACAATTCCTAATCCTGCACCTTTTATGTTAGATGAGCCATCGGTGAATAAGGTCCATGTTCCTGGATTAGCCCCATTAAGTACTTGAACTTCTTTTTCGGCTTCTAACTGCATCCCTTAGCTAAAATTAGCCACGAAATCTGCCAATACTTGGGATTTTATTGTTGTTCTAGGTAGATACGTGATTTCATATTCACTTAATTCTATGCCCATTTAGCTAACCTCCCTGATAATTCATGTTTATGCAGTATATTGCGTAAGGGATATGCAGTTACTACAGCAATAGGATGACACTGAAAATATGGCCTCAATTTTCTAGATGCCATGATTAAAGCGAGTGCTAGTTTTTCTAACTGTGGATATCGTGTCTCTGAATCTAACAAGGATTTACTAACATAATAGATAGGATATTGTTTACCTTGTTCTTCTCGAATCAAAACAGCACTTACCGCAACTTCTGAAACAGCAAGGTAGAGGAAAAGCCTCTCCCCAGCCTTTGGTTTTGCTAACAGGGGCGGATTTGACAAATATGACTTCAAATTCCTAAGTGCTTGTTGACACTCCTCATTGCATTCAAAATGATCTTGCTTTTTAAGGGCTGAGAAAAATCTGAAACACTTTTCCGATGACTTTGAAATGAACCTTCCCAAAGCTGCGATCCTCCATGTCAGTCTTTGAACTTCTTTCTTATTTGTAAGTACATCAGGGATTTCTTCAATAGCTTTAATTTGAGCTGGATTTACTTCAATACCACGGTAAGAACCAAGAAAACCCAAAAACTTTCCTGATGCCACGCCAAATGCACATTTTTCTGGGTTCAATTTCATATTATATTTTCGCAAAATTTTAAATGTTTCAGATAGATGCGATATATGATCCTCTGAATGCTGAGTCTTAACTAGAATGTCATCTATATATACCTCCATGGTCTTACCTAAATACTCTTGAAACATTTGAGTAACTAACCTATGATACGTCGCACCAACATTTTTAAGACCAAAGGGCATTACCTTATAACAATAAGTCCCTCTGTCTGTTATGAAAGAAGTTTTTTCCTCATCTCCTGGATCCATTTTGGTTGGATTATAACCTGAGTATGCATTTAAGAAACTTAATAGCTCATGTCCTGCAGTAGCATCAATTAGTTGATATATGTGCGGTAAAGGAAAAGAATCTTTCGGACAGGCTTTATTAAGATCTGTGTAATCTACACAAACACGCCACTTACCATTTTTTTAGGAACCACAACAGTGTTAGCCAACCAGTTAGGATATTTTACCTCACGAATTGAACCTATTTTGAGCAATTTTTGAACTTCTTCTTGAATTACCTGATTCTTGAAAGTTCCTTGCTTTCGTTTCTTTTGCTTGACTGGGGGATATGATGGGTCTTTGTTCAATTTATGAGTCATGACCTCTGGTGGTATCCCTGTCATGTCAGAATGGGACCAAGCAAAACAATCTGCGTTAGCTTTTAGAAATTCAATTAACTAACGTTTTACCTCCGGGCTGATATTGGCTCCTATATACACTTTCCTCTCGGGCCAGTGTATAAATAAAACCACAGCCTCTAACTCTTCTATCGTTGTTTTAATGTTCTCGTTTTCCTCTGGTTCTTGAATGGTGTCTGGCCTTGAATCCACATCTGTTTTTCCTCGTTTAGTTGAGGTTGACATTATACCCCCCTCAGCTGAATTCTGTAATTGCTATTTGACTTCACTTTGAACAGTTGAATCTGCAACGGAGTTGATACTCCTGGATGTTTGTTGATCGCCTCTAATCTGACAAATTCCCCATGGTGATGACAATTTAATAACTTGATGTAAAGTTGATGGTACAACATCCATGTCATGGATCCATGGCCTCCCAAGAATCATGTTGTAAGCCATTTCCATATCTACGACCTGAAATTTGGTATCTTTGACAACACCTTCTGCAAATGTGGTAAGGATCGCTTCTCCTTTGGTTACGACACCAGAGTTGTAAAATCCCGACAAAGTATGCGCTTTTGGAACTAATTTATCCTCAGCTTGCTGTAAGGCCCCTGAAAAAAATTGCACTAAGTAACCTAGGATTTGGTGGTGCCCCGTAGGCTTATTATAATATTTTATGTGCTATTAACATGGTGTACATATTTTGAATATGGTAAATATGTGTATAAGTCTTACGGTAAGTAATTTGAGGTCCAAGAAAACGCCTAAGTCTAAGAAAAATTGGAAAAGTTCATAATAGGCTAAAATTCAAAATGAGCTTGCACTAGTCCCTACTTTGAGCGAGCATATCTAAATATGTATCAGGTTTTATGTGACAAATTACCTATCAAATGAAAGGTCTTTGAGTCTAGTTTACAACGCTTCAAACCGTTCATCATTTGGACATTCCTACGCAAAGTTATGTTCAAATTACCAAAGGCTGGAAAATGCAATCCCATGTCAAATCTGCGACCGCAAAACCAGTCGCATTTCTGACTTTACGGTCGCATTTCTGTCGCAGACTGGGCCAGTGTAGCTCAGTTTTGGGCGCCGATTTTGTGGTGTATTATGCGTCCAGCATTCTCGTTTTGCGGTCTATTATGCTATAGCAGACCCGACATCGGAGGGTTAATTTTCTAATTTTTATAACCCGACCCCATTTCAATATATAGGCTTTGGGGTTCATTTTGGGGTCATTTCATACTGATTTTAGAGATATATGAGAGTATATAGAGAGAGAATGGAGAGGTCTAGCTTCATAAACATCCAAACCTTGCATCAACCTTCAAAAATCAAAGAGCCAATCATAAGTTCTTCATCCAAGAGGTAAGATTCTATACATTAGGCTTTAATTTCGAGTTTGGGGTATGAGATGGGGTATAGAGGTATGATTCTTGGGTGTAATACTATTATGTATACATGCATGTACAAATTGGGTTTGTGGGAAGATTGTTTAACATAATTAAGTAAAGATTTGGTTGGGGAATGAAGGAAAACTTTGGAAAAGAGATTTGAAACTAAGATACTCAACTAGTATTTGATAAAATGCTCAAATGAGCTGAAACCATGAATAACTTTCTAATTTGTGTTCAATTTTGTTATGTCTCATAGTAGATTAGAATTGCTAGAATTTTCGGAACGTTGTAGTAACTTAAGGATAGCCTAATCGAGGTATGTATGGCTAACTTTGACCTTTGTAAAATCACCTTGTTTGGCGTACAAATATTTGGTATGTGATATCTACGTGGATTATTTGTGAAACTAAATTCTTGTGATTGGTATGTGTTTACTTATGCGGAATATTTGTGAATTCATGTGATTAATGTGCCTTGAACGTTGTTGGTTAAGTCTTCCGATATGATAGTGCAAGTAAATGGCAACAAACCAAATGTGTGTGTGAATGTGGTTGTGTGGCAAGAGCTGTGTAACAAATGATGGAAAGGAATCGTAATTGATGCAATTGAAGCAACTGTGGCTATATCATATGTGTCTTATCGTGGGCAATTATCGTTGTGACTTAAATTGTACATTGGGCTGTTGAATAAGATGGAAATGGCATTGATGGTTATGGAAATCCTTTGTGAATTGTGCTGCTATTCCTTGAGAATTGTTGTTGTTGTCCTTGTGAATTGTTTTTGTTGTTGTGTTGCTTGTGAATTGTGATTGTTTGGTGGGATCGGGTTGCGCGCCGCAACACGAAGTAATAAGGTGTGGGTTGTGGTGATAAGGGTGGTCGAGGTAATAAGGGTGGCCGAGGTAATAAGGGTGGAAAGTGATCGAAATCACTATTGAAATAAAAATATGAGAAAGTTGTGAAATCATTGATGTGAAAATGTTGAAAGGGGAAATGGAGAGATTGTAAACATGTTTGGCTTGGTTGTTACCTTTCATGTGTATTTGATTGTTGATTCCATTACTACTTGTTACTTGTGTATGGTTTGAGTTTGCTTAGGGCAAAGTTTGTTCATACATACCAGTACAATTCAAATATACTGACGTCCCTTTTGCCGGGGGCGCTACATTCGTGTTATGATTGTAGGTGGATCCATAGCAAGTACTCCATTCCACCGGCCGTAGCTCCCTTTTCACTTTCCGCCAGCTGTATTGGTGAGCCCCTTTTCTCTCGGGGCCCTGCGTGGCTCATGCCGCTTTTATTCCGGGGTCATGTTTTGGGTAATTGTGTAAGGTATAGTCGGAGCCTTGTTACCGGCAAGTATTGTATTATCCTTTGTATCCTTAGAGGATCCGTAGACCCGTGGACCTCCAAGCATAACCCGTGGACCTTCCTGGCATAATCCTAGGACCTTTTTCTTTTCTCCCGGAATAACCCGTGGACCTCCCTGGCATAACTCAGGGACCCTTTTTTTCTTTTCTCCCGGCATAACCCGTGGACCTTCCTGGCATAATCCAAGGACCTTTTTCTTTTCTCCCGGAATAACCCGTGGACCTCCCTGGCATAACTCAGGGACCCTTTTTTTCTTTTCTCCCGGCATAACCCGTGGACCTTCCCAGCATAACCCGGGGACCTTTTTTCTTTTCTCCCAGCATAACTCGAGGACCTTTTTCTTTTCTTCCGGCATAACCCGATGACTTCCCCGGCAATACCAGACGACTCTTTTTCTTTTCCGGCATAACTCGGTCAGCTTTCCAGCATAACCTGGCAATCCTCCCAATATACTGCTTCACTCCCTATTCCCAAGGATACACAATCCCGATTTTTATTGCTTTCCATAAAGAAATAGCTTAGATTTGTGTTACAAATAACTCATAAATTTTTCCTAGTGAAAATTAGGGCAGAAAAATTTCGTTCGTTTGTTTGTTTTGGTGTTTGAGTAGGTTTGACCTCGAGGCACAAGATTTGAGATGACCAAAAAATGAGTCTCAATCCAAAATTAAAAAAAAAAGGAATAAAAGAAGTGAACTCAAAGTGCTGAAGTGGAGAAGGACGCGGACTGCTCAAAATTTTATTGAAGTCACAAGCTTTCCAAGTCCCGCCTTGATCCGAAAAGCTGAAGAAAAATGAACTAGCAATTTCAGTTGACGAGCATCAAGATTCAGATCAGAGTCTGCAGCAAGAACTAGCCACGACTCAAGATCAAGCTTCAAGAGATTTATAGATAGGAATCTTGTAACTCGTAGTTGACAGGATTAGCTAGCTTAGCTTTTTATTTTCCATTTTGGTGTAATAAGGAGCTCAGCAAGCATAAACAGCAGCAACAGCAGTGAAATCACGGCTTCCAGGTAGTCCCAGCTACAAAAACTTCCAGAACTACACTGACCTGATTCCTTTGTAGCCAAGGATATGTAGGCAACCTCCGAAGCAACGTTCGGTCAAACTTTTTCAAAATGCTTCCAAATGGAATTTCAAAGGGGCAAAATTGCTCGTGGATTGCTCACTTTATCTTTGCCCGAAAACTCTTCATGTTCCGAGCAAAGAGGGACAGCTGTGAGCACCTAATTTTTGCCCTACATGAAAGTAACTCCTAAAATAAGCCAAAAATAATTTTAATTGATTTTTAGAAGTTTTTCTTTATTTAGTTGCATTTCATGCATTTTTAAGTTTTTTTTAAATCATAGAAAAAATCATAACAATTGCCATGTTTTAATTTCATACCATCTTAGGTTCAATTTGCATACAGGAATTAATTTTATTAAAATAAAAAAATCAAATCACAAAAAAAATGGTCATTTTTACATATTTAGATTTTAGTCTTTAAACTTAGCATTTTTTTCTTTAATTTTAAGTCAATTAGTTGTTTTAATGTTAAAAATAAATAAAGAATTTTAATTTCTACAAAAAAAGATTAATTTAGGATTTTAATTAATAAAAAAAACAAAGAAAAGAAAAATAGAAAGAATATATTTTTTGGTCTTGTTTTTTTAATATTTGGGAGTGGAGAAATGAATCTGAATATCCACAAAAATATATCATAGGAGATCCAAACGAAGGTATGAAGACCAGAGCTGCTCTAAAAAAGAAAGCAAATATTGCTGTGATCTCTCAAATATAGCCAAAAAAGGTAGAGGAAGTGTTGAAGGACTCAAGCTGGGTGAAAGCCATGCAAGAGGAACTAGATCAATTCTAAAATCAAGTATGGAAGCTGATACCCCGGCCTGAAAATGTTTCCGTCATCAGAACAAAATGGGTGTTCAGAAACAAATTAAACGAAGAAGGACAAGTCATAAGGAACAAAGCTAGACTAGTTGCTCAAGGCTATTCACAACAAGAAAGAGTTGACTACGATGAACCCTTTGCTCCAGTAGCCCGATTAGTGTCTATACGAATCCTGCTAGCCTATGCATCATTTAAAAGATTCAAATTGTTTCAAATGGATGTCAAAAGCGCTTTTCTAAACGAATTCATCGAAGAGGAGGTTTTTGTAAAACAACCACCAGGATTTGAAGATTCAAAATTTCCTTATCACGTATACAAGCTCACCAAGGCACTATACGGACTGAAACAGGCTCCACGTGCTTGGTATGACTGGTTAAGTACTTTTCTTGTTGATCATGGATTTACCAGAGGTAAAATTGATACTACTCTATTCACTAAACGATCAACAGAAGGAAATCTCATCATTCAAATTTATGTTGAGGATATTATTTTTGGTAGCGCTAACCCTCTTATGTGCAAGGAATTTTCAAATCTCATGCAAAGTGAATTAGAAATGAGTATGATGGGTGAACTCACATTTTTCCTTGGGCTTCAAATTCATCAATCTGATGAAGGAACCTTCATATGTCAAACCAAATATACCAAGGAGTTGATTCAAAAGTTTGCCATGAGCAATGCAAAATCAATTGGGACTCCTATGAGTCCGGCCACAACTTTGGACAAAGATGAACATGGTACTCCAGTTGATAAAACCAAATACAGAGGAATGATTGGATCTCTACTATATCTGACCGCTAGTCGACCAGATATTATGTTTAGCGTATGTAAATGTGCCAGGTTTCAGTCGGCTCCCAAAGAGTCACATCTAACTGCTGTTAAAAGAATTATTCGATATCTTATTGGTACAGTATCTCATGGATTTTGGTATCCTCCCTCTAACTCATTTAAATTAGAAGGTTTTTCCGATGCAGATTTAGCAGGTGATAAAGAAGACAGGAAAAGCACGAGTGGCACTTGTCAATTACTGGGAAAGGCCCTAATATCCTGGAATAGTAAAAAGCAAGCATCAATCGCCCTGTCGACTACTGAAGCTGAGTACATAGCCGTTGGTCCATGTTGTGCACAACTATTGTGGATGTCCCATCAATTGGGTGACTATGAACTCTCTTTTAAACCTATACTAATTTTTTGTGATAATTCTAGTGCAATTTGTCTTTCTAAGAATTCTGTGCATCACTCTAGAGCAAAGCATATAGACATTAAACATCATTTTATTAGAGATCATGTTCTTAAAGGTGACATAGAATTAGCTTTTGTTGGTACCTGCCCAATTAGCTGATATTTTTACTAAACCACTATTAGAAGATAGGTTCTGTTATTTACGAGAATCTCTTGGCATTATTTGTTTTTCAAAAAATTGTTAGGACCAAAGTGTAATTTTCAAAAACTTGTCATAATTGTTTTTCTTCAGTGCATTAATTCGTTGTCAGTCTTTTCCCTCTCTTCTTAGCCCGTTTCCCATCAATTGCAGCCGAAGTTGGAAAGCCAATCATCATGTCGCTTCATCTGACATCTTTTCCTTTTTGTGTACTCAACCATCAATTCTTCTCCTTTTAAGTTACCCCTTTTCCGTCTCTCTATCTCCACCATCTCCCTCAACCTCTACCAACTCCCTTTTTCAAGCTGTACAAACCCTCTTTTCTCCCATGGCTAAATCTTCCTAAAAACCTCTGCTTCCACCAGGAAAAGTACTAGTTTCAAAATCAAAATCCTCTTCCATGCCCCTTGAACAAGTAGATTTAGGGTCCGATCGTTCTGAAGGTTGTGCTTCTTCTCAGGGAGGTTATTCTGAATACTCCCAACCTCTAGGTGACAAAGCCTCCGGAAAGCGTCCCATGGAGGAACCTCTTTCCTCTACTCCAAAGAAATCGAAGTTCGATTTCTCTGCCTCTCTAGAATCAGACCTAAATTTCTGGGACACCCCTAATAAGGATTTCTTTGTTTCTCTTAAGGACAAACCCATTGCCCATGGTAGAGTGGTAGATCTCGATCTTATGGAGTCCCTCAACTGCAAGGTAAAGGATCTTTTCATGTATCAAGGGTGGGAAAAATTTCTCTCTGTTTCTCCGCCTAAAGTCTATGAACCCCTCGTCCGTATGTTTTACGCTAATCTTCGCTCTAACAAACATGATAGGCTTGAAACTCTTGTTCTTGGTAAACGCATTGTTCTTGATTGTGGTGTGTTTGACTCTCTTTTTCTATGTCTTTGCTCTGGTTTCCCAACTGTGTTTAAAAATGTCTGGCCTGAGGATTTTGAAATCACCTTTGATCAGGCCAAACAGTGCATTGCAAAAAATCCCTCTGAGAACCTTCCAAATCAGTTAGGGCCCAGTGATGTTAGTTTTGAAACTAGGGTTCTTGCTCACATTGTTGCCACCACTCTCCTTCCCAGGACTGGTTCTTTCTCAACCCTCTCTCAACGGGACACCTTCTTTGTTTACTGTCTTATCTCCAACCTCAAAATCAAGTTGTCCTCTTGGGTTATCAATTTCATGATTGAGAGTGCAGAAGATCCGACCAGTCTTCCTTATGGTATGGCCATCACCCACATTTTAGAAGCTCGTCAAATTCAGCTTTCAGATTACCCCTCTGTTCCTGTGTCCAAGTGCTACAACTTTAGAGCCTTCTCGAGTATGGGGTATGTGAGTATCAAGGGTGCCTGGGTCAAAAAGGGTGAAAGTGATGTCAACCCAACTCCTATGGAAACCAAGCCCTCTTCTGGTGTACCTTCTTCTCCCATTCCTGCAGACCTAAATGAAAAGTTCAGCTCTATTAACTCTCAACTTCTAGACATCAAGACTCTCCTGTCCGCCACTCAATCAACTGTGGATGCTATTTATGGTATTTCTGAGGAAACAGGGTCGGATGTGTCCAAAATTAGGGTGGCTATGCAAAGGGTAAGGGAGAATGCGGTTAAAGCTTTCAAGGAGGTGCATGACAGGCTGGATGGGATGAGCGTTGCTGCCAACACCAGCTTTGAACAGATGAAGGAAGCAATCTGCAACACCCTCACTTACTTTCTGAGACGATGAGATGGATGTGATCTACAAACAATTTTTTTGTTTTAAAAACTTGTTTTGGTTGTGGTTGGGCTATGCCCGTGGATGTTTTTTTTTTCTCTGTGGATATTATTTTTGCTACTCTCTCTTTTGCTGATGTCAAAAAGGGGGGAATATATTAACGCTCTTTGTGCAGGCATATCCTCTCTCTACAGGTTATTAAGTCGACTATGCTACATGCATAGATATTATGCACATTCGTTAGTCAGGCATAGTATCTCTTATTCCTTGAACTAGTCAACTTAGCTATGCTGCCCATGCATAGTCAATAATATACAGGTATAAGTCGACTGCACATGTTGAGGGGGAGCTCAGGATCAGTACTTAGCTATGCTGCCCATGCATAGTCAATAATATACAGGTACAAGTCGACTGCACATGTTGAGGGGGAGCTCAGGATCAGTTGACTACACACATTGAGGGGGAGCCAAAATGGCCAGTCCAAAACAGGGAAGTCAACTGTTGTTTATCCCTTTACCTATATGCATATTATTTTGCCATCATCAAAAATTGGAAGATTGTTAGAACATATTTTAATGATGCAAATTAATGATGCATGTGCAGGAGTTCAAGGAACCAAAAAGGAATTATTGACATTGCCATAACGAACAAGGAAGGATATTGAAGCTGTCCCAAATATCATGATGCACAAGGAAGGAATCAACTCTACGAGATTAACTCCATGATTCTGGGAAATCAAAGTTGCAGCAATGGAATGAAGACTTAGCGCAATCAGTGATTGACGAGCCAAATCAAATCACCGGAGATCAATCAAATCTAGAAGATCCGAACAACAGTCAAGAACGGAAGGATCGCAAACATCAAGGAAGAATTCTGTCAAACTCATCGATTGCCAAAGGAAAGAATCTGACGAGAAGCAACGGCTAATACCTTATTCTTGGAAAGAATCAACTCTTTCCAAGGATCAAAACCCTTGGGTTGACAAGCCTTCACCAACCATCATTGTATAAATTCATAGTGCAACTCCACCCTTAGTATACTTTGATCGAACCAAAATCACTATCTTCAATTTACTGCAAACAAGCATAGTAGCCTAGATAGATCTGCTGTAACAAGTCAGGAATAGAAAGAGAGCGTACAAGTTGTGAGGCATTGTATCAAACGAGTGCCTAAAGAACCGAGAGACAAATACCAAATCTGTACTCGAAAGAAAACTCATTTGCTTAAAGAGAAATCCCTTGCAACCCAAGGGGGCTGGATTAGGATTCACACTGAATTCGAACCAGTATAAAATTCCTGGTATCTTTAATTTCTGTATTTACTTTTGCTTATCATCTCGAATCTCACTGTCTGCAAGAATTACTGTTTAAGTCGACTACTAAAGTTTTATGTCAACTTGTTACGATTTATTTAAATTATATACAATTCACCCCCCTCTTGTACTTTCAATTTCCGCAGGTATGGCATCGCAGAAGTGTAAATGGTACTACAGATACGGTTTTGCTGGGCGGAAGTTATAAATAGAGGACTTCGTGCTTTTTCCTCATTTCCACCATTTTCAACTCGGACTTTGGAGCTTTTGAGGTTATTTTTGAAGTGGATTCAAGGATTTTCATTGAGGTAAGTCCCTTGAGCCAAAGTACCCTAAGCTATGGTATTTTTCCTGTTGATTTCTCATCTAATTATTGGGGTTTTGAAGTGAAAATTGGGAGTTAGGGCTTGGAAGTTTGGAGAGTGTAATTTTGGGATTTTGAGTGACCAAATGTTGTCGGATTTTAATAAATTTCTTATGGTTAGACTCGTGAGTGAATAAGCTTTCGGATTTTGTGACTTTTGTCGGATTTCGAGGCGTGGGCCTGGGAGCCGGGTTTGAGCCAATTTCGGATTTGAGTCCAATTTAGTAGTTTTTCTTGTGGAATTGGTTCCTTGGCATATATTTATTGTGTTGTATTACTTTTGGCTAGATTCAGGATGCTTGGAGGCCAATTTGAGAAGCAAAGGCATCGCAGAGTAAAATTTTGCTCGGATTGAGGAAAGTAATAGTTGTAAATCTGGTTCTGAGGGTAGGAAACCCTGGACATTGTGTCTTATGACTATTTTGGAGGTGACGCACATGTTAGGTGACAAGCGTGTGGGCGTGCACCGAGGGGATTGTGACTTGTTTCGCCCCGTAGAACTCTAAAGTTGAACGACATGTTGTTAGCTTTATGCTATCTATGTGTTATGAAAGATTGACTGTAAAATCATATTAGAAACCATGTTTACGCTATATGTCGGCACTTATGGGTCCCGTTGGGCCCGCGTTACATGTTAAGTTGCATGTTAAATGCTATTTTTACCCGCATATCATATCTCAGTCTCTATTATTCAGTTCGATGCATCATGTTATTGCTGTTTGGGCTGACTTTCCTAATATCCGAGGGCCCGAGAGACTTGAGAGATTGATGACTGAGATAGGCTGATGGCTTGATGTAAGGATATTCATGGGATCGGGCTGCACGCCGCATCATGTTTTATTGATTTATGCTTGAGTGAGGTAGTTGGCCTAATTGATTTATGCAATGATTGTCCTGTTGTAGCACTTGGGATGAAGGAGCCCCTTTGGAGTCTGCACACCCCCAGTGAGCTTAGGTACCTAGTGAGTGCGAGTGCCGAGTGCTGAGTGATTGTGAGGAGTGAGTGACTGGGAGAAATGAGTGATTGTGAGGTTGGAGTGATTGGGAAGACTGAGAGATGATTGCCTGAGAGGCAATATATGATTACATTATTGATGCACATAGTTGCCTTGTATCCATGTTTTGAAAATTGTTGAAAGATATTCTTATCTAGTTTTACTTGAACTTTCCTACAATAAACTGATTTGACTTGAATTACCGGAACTTGGGAAGCATTATTATTTTCGTTTCTGAAATTATTGAAAATGAACTAAAACGGCGTAGCTCGTTACTATCTTGAACTCCTTATTTATTATTGTTACTTACTGAGTGTGTGTACTCACGTTACTCCCTGCACCTCGTGTGCAGATCCAGGAGCTGTTGGACGTGGAGGTTGTTGACAGTACTCATAGCTGGTCATTTGGAGATTGCAAGGTAGCTGCCGCGTTAGCCACCCTGCTTTCTTCTTCCCTATCTTTCCTTATTTTTTGTATTTTAGATTCCAGACTATGTTAGTCTTTTTACTTTCGGAACGTTTATGTTACATGCTCATGACTAGGGACACCTCGATGTCAGGCTTTATTTACGCACTTATAATTTGGGATTTACCCAATTTTGTGGCAAAGATTTCAATTATTTTAAAAGTCTTGATTTATTTCTAGTTATTATTGAATGCGTTTTGGCAATGTCGGCTGGCCTAGTATCATCGATAGGCGCCATCACGACAGGTTGTGTTTTGGGTTATGACAAGTTGGTATCAGAGCCCAGGTTACATATGTCTCACGATTCATGAGCAGGTTTAGTAGAGTCTTGCGGATCGGTACGGATACGTCTGTACTTATCTTCAAGAGGCTACAGAACTCTTAGGAAACATCACATTCTTGAACTCTTGTCATGCGAATCTGTTGATACTGGTAACTAGACTTCTGTTATTCTATTCTCTCACAGATGGTGAGGACACGTGCTACCGGTCAGGACGTACACCCACCAATACCACCAGTTGGAGCCGCGAAAGGCCGAGGTTGTGTTAGAGGCCATGGTGGGGGCGGGGGTGCAGCCGGCACAGCAGGTAGGGTGGCACCTGCAGATCCACTAGTTTCCCCAGTACAGGATCAGATCCCAGTTGTGGATGCATTGGTCCCGTGACAACCTCAAGCACCAGTTGTTCCCTTCGTGATTCCAAGTCTTCAGGGAGCTAAGCTCAAATTTTGACCGCGTGCAGCGGTCTTGCCCGGGCAGTCTTTGTTTCTAGTATAACAACCACTTCCCAGGATGGGGGAGGCACTCAGACTCCCGCCTCCTGCACACCCGAGCAAGTTGTTCAGGGACTCCAGACATCGGGGGCACCACCAGCCCAACCATTTGAACCTGCTTAGGACTATGTGGTTCCAGTCATGCCTGATGATGAGTAACGTAGATTGGATAGTTTTGGTAGACTTCAGCCTCGGACTTTCAGTAGTGCAGAGGGCGGGGATGCCCAGGGTTTCTTGGATGTGTTAGAAGATTCTCCGTGCAGCAGGTATTTTGGAGACCAGTGGGGTCTCGTTCACCACCTTTCAGTTCTCTAGAGCTGCCTTCACTTGGTGGGATGCTTATGAGAGGCGTAGGCATGTTGGTGTAGCGCCCCTTACCCGGTAGCAGTTCTCCATTCTCTTCCTGGAGAAGTATGTGACGCAATCCCACAGAGATGAGTTGCGCTGACCGTTTGAGTAGTTGCATTAGGATGATATGATGGTGATGCAGTACAAGATGAGGTTTTCTGAGTTGTCATGTCATGCTATTTGGTTGTTTCGTAGGGAGAGGATCAGGAGGTTCATAGATGGCCTCACATATCAGCTGCAGATTCTTATGACTAGGGAAAGGGTGTATTGCGCTTCTTTTGAGGAGGTTGTTGACATTGCTCAGGATATAGAGTCGATTCATCGCCAGGAGCGAGTAGAGAGGGAGGCCAAGAGGCCTCATGGATCTGGTAGTTTAGGTGGTGTTCCTTCTGGAGGTCAGTTTCACCACGGCAGAGGTCGTCCTTTCAGGCATACTCAAACGGCGGCCCAGCCCACCGTGGTGCATCATCTGGCCATGGTTTTCACAGCTCTCAGTAGGGTCACTCATCTCTTAGTGCCCTTCCAGCTCAGAGTTCGTCCCGTGCTCCATCGGTTCAGGGCTCGTCTATGGCAGGTTCTTCTACCAGTTATCTCGGTTCTTGGGGCTCCCTTCAATCCCCACCAAAAGCACTAGGGAGTTGTTTTGAGTGTGGGGAGTTAAGGCGTATGTGGAGGCAGTGTCCTCGCCGTCAGGGAGGTCCATTGCAGCTGAGGGGTCAGGCTGCATCTTCAGCACCAGTTACATCACCACCCGCCCAGTCAGCTCGGACTGGAGCTCAGTCAGCTAGGGGTCGCCCAAGAGGGGGAGGGCAATCAGGTGGAGGTTAGGCCCATTTCAATGCTCTTCCTACCATACCATATGCCATTGCTTCAGACAGAGTGATCACGGGTATCGTCTCAATATGTCTCCGAGATGCCTCTGTATTATTTGGCCCTTGTTCCACTTATTCATATGTATCCTCATATTGTGATCATTATCCAGATGTGCCCCATGAGTATTTAGCTTCATATATTCATGTATCTACTCTGGTGGGGTGATACCATTATTGTGTACCGTGTGTATAGGTCGTGTGTAGTGACCATTGGAGGATTGGAGACTAGAGTGGATCTTCTACTGCTTAGTATGGTTGATTTTGATGTGATATTGGGTATGGATTGGCTGTCTCACTATCATGCTATTTTAGACTGTCACGCTAAGAATGTAACATTGGCGATGTTGGGGTCACTTCGGATTGAGTGGCGAGGTTCTTTAGATTATGTCCCCAGTAGAGTAATTTCATACTTAAAGGCCTAGCGGATGGTTGGGAAGTGTTGTTATCTTATTTGCCCTTTGTGAGGGATGTTAGTGCAGAGATCCCTACTATTGATTCTATTCCGGTAGTGCACGATTTTCTGTATGTGTTTCCTGCAAACCTATCGGACATGCCGTCGGACAGGGATATTGACTTTGGTATCGATTTGGTGCTGGGAACTCAGCCTATTTCTATTCCAATGTACCATATGGCATCGGCTGAGTTGAAGGAGTTAAATGAGCAGCTTCAGTAGCTCTTTTAGAAGGGGTTTATTAGACCTTGTGTATCACCATGGGGTGCACCTGTTTTAATTGTGAAGAAGAAGGATGGCACTATGAGAATGTGCATTGATTATAGGCAGTTGAACAAAGTCACAATCAAGAACAAGTATCCTTTGCCGCGCATTGATGATCTATTCGACCAACATCAGGGAGCGAGGGTGTTCTCCAAGATTGATCTCATGTCAACGTATCATAAGTTGAAGATTAGGGACTCGGACATTCTTAAGAAACCTTTAGTACCCAATATTACCATTATGAGTTCCTTGTCATGTTTTTTGGGCTGACCAATGCCCCAACAGCGTTCATACATTTGATGAACAGTGTGTTCCAGTCTTATCTCAACTCGTTTGTTATTGTATTCCTTGATGATATCCAGGTGTACTCTTGTAGCCAGGAGGAGCATGCCCAATATTTACGAATTATGTTGCAACAGTTGAGGGAGGAGAAGCTTTATGCTAAGTTCTCCAAGTGTGAGTTTTGGCTTAGTTCAGTGGCGTTCTTGGGGCTCGTGGTGTCTAGTGAGGGTATTCAGGTTGATCCGAAGAAGATAGAGGAGGTCCAGAGTTGGCCGAGACCGTCCTCAGCCACAGAGATTCATAGCTTTCTTGGTTTGGCGGGTTATTATGATCGATTCGTGCAGGATTTCTCTTCTACTGCATCGCCCTTGACCAAATTGGCCCAAAAGGGTGCTCCTTTCAGGTGGTCGGATGAGTGTGAGGCGAGCTTTCAGTTAATTCTACCTTGACCACAACTCTAGTGTTAATTCTACCATCAGCTTCTAGTTCATGTTCAGTATGTTTTGATGCTTTTCGGAGTGGTATTGGACGTGTTGTGATGCAGGAGGGTAGAGTGATTGCTTATGCTTCTCGTTAGTAGAATCCCCATGAGAAGAATTACCCTTTTTCATGATTTGGAGTTGGCTACCATTGTTCACACGTTGAAGATTTGGAGGCATTAACTCTGTGATGTGTCTTTTAAGGTGTTTTATGATCATCGTAGCCTCCAGCACTTGTTCAAACAGAAGGATCTCAATTTGAGGTAGCGGAGGAGTTTGAGCTGCTAAAGAACTATGATATTACTATTATGTATCACCCGGGAAGGCCAATGCGGTGGCTGATGGCTTGAGTATGAAGGCAGTGAGTATGGGCTGTCTTGCATTTATTCATGTTGGGGAGAGACCTCTTGCGGTTGATGTTCAGGCTTTGGCCAACCAGCTAGTGAGATTGGATATTTTGGAGCCCAGTTGGGTTCTAGCTTGTGTGGTTTCTCGGTTTTCCTTATGTGATCACATCAGAGAGCGTCAGTATGATGATCCTCATTTGCTTGTCCTAAAGGACAAGGTTCAGCATGATGATGCCAGGGATGTGACTATTGGAGATGATAGGGTATTGAGGATGCAGGGCCGGATATATTCCCAATGTAGATTGGCTTCTAGAGTTGATTCTAGAAGAGCCCACAACACGCGGTATTCCATCCATTCGAATGCCACGAAGAAGTACCAGGATTTGAGACAACGCTACTTGTGGAGGAGAATGAAGAAAGATATAGTTGGATTTGTAGCTCGGTGTCTTAACTATCAATAGGTGAAATATGAGCATCAGAGACCGGGTGGCTTACTTCAGCAAGTAGAGATTCTAGAGTGGAAATGGGAGCGGATCACCATAGATTTCGTAATTGGGCTCCCACGAACTTCAAGGAAATTTTATGTTATTTGGGTGATTGTGAATCGGCTTGCCAAGTCCGCGCACTTCACTCCTGTGTGTACTACCTATTCTTCAGATTGGTCTGCTAAGATTTACATCAATGAGATTGTTCGTCTGCATGGTGTGCCACTTTTTATCATTTTAGATCGAGGCACGCAATTTACATCGTAGTTTTGGAGAGACGTGTAGCGAGATTTGGGCACTCAGGTTGAGTTGAGTACAACATTTCATCCTCAGATGGACGGACAGTTCGAGCGCACTATTCATATACTGGAGGACATATTACGTGTGTTTGTCATTGATTTTGGTAGTTCATGGGACCAGTTTCTACCACTTGCAGAGTTTGCTACAACAAATGTTATCAGTCGAGCATTCTGATGGCTCCGTATGAGGCTTATATTGGAGACGGTATAGATCCCCAGTGGGTTGGTTTGAGCTAGGTGAGGCTAGGCTTCTAGGTACTGACTTGGTTCAGGATGCTTTGAACAAGGTGAAAGTGATTCAGGAGCGGCTTCGCACAACACAATCAAGACGAAAGAGTTACGCTGACAGAAAGATCTGTGATGTGTCTCACATGGTTGGCGAGAAGGTTTTGCTGAAGGTTTCACCCATGAAGGGTGTTATGAGGTTTGGAAAGAAGGGCAAGTTAAGCCTTCGGTTTATTGGGCCGTTTGAGGTGCTTCGGAGGATTGAGGAGGTGGCCTATGAGCTTGCTTTGCCACCTAGTTTGTCAGGTGTGCATCCAGTATTTCATGTTTCTATGCTCCTGAAGTATATCGACGATCTGTCTCATGTCTTGGATTTCAACACGGTTCAGTTAGATGGTGATTTGACTTATGATGTGGAGTCGGTGGTTATTTTGCAGCGAAAGGTCCGAAAGTTGAGATCAAAGGATATAAGCTTCGGTGAAAGTGCAGTGGAGAGGCCAGCCCGTGGAGGAGGCTACTTGGGAGACCAAGCGAGAGATGCAGAGCAGATATCCACACCTATTTGAGGCTCCAGGTATGTTTCTAGACCCATTCGAGGACGAACATTTGTTTAAGAGGGGGAGGATATGACGACCTGGCCGCCCGTTTTGAGAGTTGTAGCCATGTTCCCCCCTTTCTGCTTCTTTTGTGTTCTCTAGCTGTATTTTAACTTACCGGGTTAGTTAGTTCGGGACCGGAGTGGTTTCGGAGTGAATTGAGACATTTAGTCTCTTATGAGAAGGTTTAAGTTGGAAAAGTTGACTGGATGTTGACTTATGTGTAACCAATCTCGGATTTGACTTTTGATGATTCTGTTAGCTCCGTTAGGTGATTTGGGACTTAGGAGCGCGTCAGAAATATGATTTGGAGGTTTGTTGTAGAACTAGGCTTGAATTGGCGAAAGTTAGAATTTTGGTGATTTTGGTCGGCAGTGGAAATTTTGATATCGGAGTCAGAATGGAATTCCAGAAGTTGGAGTACGCCCATAGTGTCATTTTTGACTTGTGAGCAAAATTTGAGGTCTTTCGGACACTGTTTGGTGGGTTTCGGTACCGTTTGTGGAATTCGGAAGTTTAGAAGTTCTTAGGCTTGTATCATACTGTAACTTGGTGTTTTGACATTGTTCGAGGTGATTTGATGATTTGACTAAGTTTGTATGATGTTATGGGACGTGTCGGTATGTTTAGTTGTGGTCCCGAGGGCCTCAAGGTGATTTTGGGTGGTTATCACATTGTTTTGAGTTGAAGAAGTGCAGCTGAAGCTACTGGTTCTAGTATTTTCGCACCTGCAGTGGGGATTCCGCATGTGCGGCCCTGCAAAAGCGAAGAGGGGCTCACAAATGCGGGCAAGGCTGACTTAGACTAGAAGTGCAGGTGCAGGATTTGGAGCGCATCTGCAGAATCATAGATGCGGAAGTGGAGCGCAGATGCAGAAAAGGGTCTGGGAAGAAAGGATCGCAGAAGCGGGCAGGGATCGCATGTGCGACTATTTAACCGCAGATGCAAATTTTGGGAGAGTAAGTGGGATCTGCACCTGCGATGGAATTTTCGCAGGTGCGGCGTCGCTGAAGCGTAAATGGTACCGCAAATGTTGTTTTGCTGGGCAGAAGGTATAAATAGAGGACTTCACAATTTTTCCTCATTTCCACCATTTTCAACTCGAACTTTGGAGCTTTTGAGGTGATTTTTGAAGGGGATTCAAAGATTTTCACTAAGGTAAGTCCCTTGAGCCTAAGTACCCTTAGCTATGGTGTTTTTCTTGTTGATTTCTCATCTAATCAGTGGGGTTTTGAAGTGAAAATTGGGGGTTAGGGATTGGGATTTTAGAGAATGTAATTTGGGGTTTTGAGTGACCAAATGATATCGGATGTTGATAAATCTCGTATGGTTAGACTCGTGAGTGAATAGGCTTTCGGGTTTTGTGACTTTTGTTGGATTTTGAGACGTGAGCCCGGGAGCCGGGCTTGAGCCAATTTCGGGATTTGAGTCCAATTTAGTAGTTTTTGTTGTGGAATTGTTTCCTTGGCATATATTGTGTGTTGTATTACTTTCGCTAGAATCGAGACGTTTAGAGGCCGATTCGAGAGGCAAAGGCATTGCGGAATAGGATTTTGCTCAGATTGAGGTAAGTAACAGTTTTAAATCTGGTCCTTAGGGTATGAAACCCCGGACATTATGTCTTGTGACTATTTTGGAGGTGACTCACATGCTAGGTGACGGGCGTTTGGGCGTGCACCAAGGGGATTGTGACTATGTATGTCCCGTAGAACTGTAAAGTTTAACAACCTGTTTTTAGCTAAATGCTTTCTATGTGTTTTTAAAGATTGACCGTAAATCATGTTAATGTTTAGGGTATATGTTGGCACTGTTGGGTCCCGTAGGGGCCGTGTTACATGTTTAATTGCTTGTTAATGCTATTTGTACTCAGTCAGAGTTTTTGATCAGGTTGTCATTATGGCAAGATTTTGTTTATTTTTCTTCGAAAGGTATTTATTATATCAAAGATAAGTTTGGTAAGGAATACCAGTTGAGAACTTTGATCTATGATGCCAAATTTAAGGTAGGAGAAGAGACACCTAAGGTAATGGCTTGGATTTCATTCCCAAATTTGCTACCAACATATTTTGTTAAGGAGTGTTTGTTTTCCTTAGCATCTGCAGTAGGTAAACCATTGCACCTTGATCAAGCTACTATTAATAAAACTAGACCTAGTTGTGCTCGTGTTAAGGTCTTGATTGATCTCCTAGCTGATCACCCTAAGAAAGTTCGAATGTATATAGTTAATGAAGATGCTGGTGAAGTGAGAACTGAATGGGTAACTATCAATTATGATTACTTACCTAAATATTGTAAGGAGTGTATGCTTCAAGGGTATGATATGATGGAATGTTGGAGAATTCATCCAGAGCTCATGGCAAGTAAGAATGAAGAATAACAGGTTACTAATGAAGATATGGTGCAAGGTAATAAAGAAAATACTAAAAGTAATGCTCCATTGATGATTTTATCAAGTGGCAAGGTGGTAGGCAATCTGGGAGCTCAATGGAAAGAGGTGAGGGATAAGAGAGTTCAAGGGAAAGAGAAAACAAAATGATAATGATGCCAAAACTGGACAAGAAATTGTTCCAGTTGAGAACAAGAATGGTCAGGTTCAGACCAATAAAAAATTTGCAATCCTGGGGGTGGAAAATAGTGAAGATAATGCAAATAAGCAGCTTGTTGTGGTAGAAGATAATAATGCTCAAAGTGGTAATAATGTCGGCAAAGGATCTGGAGTTTTGATTGCTGCAGCACCTGTCTATAATCCTAAGGCAACTGGAACTACACATGCAAAAGCAGGTTACTATTTGAAACCAAAGGTAACTGAAATCAGTCCTAAAAAGACATTGAACACTATTAGGACAAATCCAGTAGGGGTAGAACAACAACAGGAACAAGCATGTACAATGGTTACTGGAAAGATGACAATGGAACAGCCTAACAAAGAATCCACCTCACAATGGGTTCACAGAGCTTTCAAAGGTAATATTGTCACAATCAATACTTCTTCCCAGGAAATTCCATTTCAGGACACTAGAGTAGAAGAACAGTTGGTGAAGGACAATGAAAAAGATCTAACAGGTGATGAAGAATTTGAGAAGTTCAAGAGTAGTGAGAAGGTCAAGTGGGATGGAGGGAGATTATGGTCTAACCAAACAGAAGAAGATCCTGAGGAAGGGCAAATTCCAGATGCATTGCAAAGTGAAGAGGAAACAGGTGGAGATACATTTGAAGATGAAGAACACAGTGTGAATGGTAAAGCAAAGAGGTCAAGGGGCAAAGAAGTACAGAGGTTAACCATTAAGGAGGCAGATAACAAAGGGGAGAACAACAACAAGGGAGAACAGGATAACAAAGTGCAGGAAAATATTGATCCAGGAGGAGATGAACAGGTCAAAAATGCAGCAGATATAACTGGTGGTGTTCATGTAAATACCATTGGTCCAAGAAGGACAACACAGGAAATTGGTAAAGACAAAGTTGATAAAGCCAAACAATGTGACAGTACTCGGGAAATGCTGAAGGAACAGACATGTTTAAAAGAACAGGATGCAGCAGGTACTGTTTCATTGAATGGATTACAAGTGCAGAATAATGAGAAAGCTGAAGAGCAGGCTGTAATCATTACTCAACAAACCAATATTGCTGAAGTTGCTGGGGTAAAAGAGGTGGAACTTCCTGTAGACCAAGAAGATATGGATAAAGATTAGGACTCTACTGCACAGAATTTCCAGAATATAGCTAGACAAGGGGATCTATCACTAAGGATAATGGAAAGAGTAAAATCTGCAGCCAAAGGAAGAAAAAAGCAAGGCAAGCAAAATCCTACTATACAACCTGGTGGGGTACAAACAAGGAGAACACTGTCTAAATCACAAAATCAGTAATGGATGCAATCATATGGAATGTTAGATCAGCGAACAAAATGCAGACATTTGAGAGATTAATCACAATGCATAGACAGAAGCATTTTGAATTTATTGGGATCGTGGAACTAATGCAACAATCTAGCAAAATAGACAACTATAGAAGGAGAATTGGATTAGCACAAGCAGTGGTGAATGTTTCAAATAAAATCTGGGCCTTTCTAGATGAAGTCTTTGAGATTACAATCCTTTACAACATGGTATAACAACAGACTTTGAAGCTGTATCATACTGAAACAAGGGTGGAACTAATTCTGACTTTGGTTTATGCTAAATGTGACCATATAGAAAGAATTGAACTGTGGGACTCCTTGTATAATATGGCCAGTGACATGACTACTCCATGGTTAGTTGGTGGTGATTTCAATGTTATATGGGATGAAGAAGAGAAATTTGGTGGACTGACACTAAATGAAATTGATGATTTCAGACATTCTGTGAACACCTGCAACTTATCAGATTTGGGATTCAAGGGCAGCATCTTTACTTGGTGCAATGGAAGATCAGAGGAAGATTGCATTTTTAAAAGTCTGGACAGGTGTTTGGGAAATTCAGAACTGCAACAAACCTTCCTAGGTTTGGAGGTTACACATTTATCCAAAATAGGCTCAGATCATAGCCCTATGATTCTAAAATGTAAAATTGAAGCCGCTCCTATCAAAAAGTCCTTTAGATTTCTAAACTTCTGGACTAAACATGCTTCATTCAAATAGGTGGTAAGGGAGAATTTGAGTGCCGATTTTAGTGCTAGCCCTTTCATTATGTTCAATTACAAACTCAAGAAGTTGAAAAAGACTTTATCTACCTGGAGTAGGGCAACTTATGGGGATATATTTTAGAAGATTGCTAGTCTAGAGGAAGTGGTTATTGTCCATGAAAGACAATTTGAAGTTAATCCTACTCAAATGAATAGGGAAAGATTACAAAAGGTTCAAGCAGAATTGATTAAATATCTTGCATTGGAGGAGGAATTTTGGAGAAAAAAGACTAGAATGGCATGGTTTAAGGATGGTGATAGAAATACAAAATTTTTTCATGCTCAGGTCAATGGAAGAAGGAAAAAATTGAAGCTGACTAGAATTAAAAATGAGCAGGGCAATTGGCTTGATGAAACAGAAGAAATTGCAGATGAAGCAGTCAATTTTTATAAAGATCAATTTTGTGAAACTACAACCCTACTGCATTCCACATCATAGATCATATACCTTGTTTTGTAGATAGGGAACAGAATGAAAAGTTGATCACAATGCCTACAAAGAAGAGGTCAAACAAGCTGTGTTTGGACTTAATGGAGATTCAGCAGGTGGTCCAGATGGTTTCACAGGTGCATTCTATCAGTCTTGCTGGGAGATCATAGGGGATGATATATATGCAATGGTATTGGACTTCTTCTGTGGACAACATCTGCCAAAATGTGTGACTCATACTAATTTGGTGCTCTTACCAAAAAAGAAAGAGGTAACCACTTTCTCATACATGAGACCAATCAGCCTTAGTAATTTCATTAACAAAATCTTCTCAAGGGTGCTACATGAACGACTAGTGGGACTTCTGCCTACTCTAATATCTAAAGAGCAGGCAGGTTTTGTTAAAGGAAGAAGCATAGTGGAGAATGTTTTACTAACTCAAGAAATTGGCATAGACATTAGGCTTAGCACTATGGTAGGGCCAAATGTAGTGATTAAACTTGATATAACAAAAGCCTATGATAGGTTGCCATGGCTGTTCTTAACAAAGGTGCTGAGGAAGTTTAGATTTTGTGAAAGATTCATTGGGCTTATATTTGATCTAGTTGGGAACAACTGGTACTCTGTGCTAATCAATGGACAACCTCATGGCTTTCTCAAGTTCTCAAGGGGTGTCAAACAAGGGGATCCCCTTTCTCCAACTCTATTCATTTTAGCTGCTGAAGCATTGTCAAGAGGGCTAAATTCTTTACACTTGAATCTATATTTCTATGGGTATGGTTTGCCAAAATGGAGTCATATGCAGATGACACCATCATTTTTACCTCATCTGATGCCACATCTCTAAGATTGGTAATGAAGATATTGCACCTTTATGAAGCTGCTTCTGGGCAATTGTGAACAAAAATAAATCAGCTATCTACATGCATCATTCGACAGATATGGAAGTAGTGAGGAAAGTAGAGAGGATCACTGGAATTGGAAGGCAGGAGTTTCCTTTTACCTTTCTTGGCTGCCCTATTTTTATGCTAGAAGGAAGCTTGATTACTGTCAAGGCTTGATTACTAAGGTGTTAGATAAATTACAGTCGTGGAAAGGAAAGTTATTATCAATTGGACGCAGAGTTGTGTTGATATCTAGTGTTTTGCAAAGTATGCCTGTATATTTGCTTTCAGCTGTAAATCCTCCAAAGTATGTCATTAACAGACTTCACAAGATCTTTGCACAATTTTTTTGGAGCAGTTCAGTAGGAGGTAAGAGCAGGTACTGGGCTTCATGTAACAATTTGTGCCTACCATATGAAGAAGGTGGCATTGGATTTAAATCCTTGCATGATGTAGCTAAAGCACTGTTCTGTAAACTGTGGTGGAATTTTAGAACAAAGCCTAGTTTATGGAGCTCATTTATGAGTCAAAAATATTGTAAAAAGCTGCATGCAACAGTAGTACCATGGAGGAAAGGATCACATGTGTGGAGGAGAATGTTGGAATGTAGAGACATAATGGAACATCAAATATTATGGAAGCCAAGTATGGGATCTTCACTATTTTGGTATGATAATTGGACTGGACTAAGAGCTTTATGTTTCCTAGTTCCTCAAGGTTTTGGCATAGATGAAGACATTTTTAATGTCCATGATGTGGTGGAAAATGGAGCTTTGGAATGTAAAGAGGTTGTTGCAGGCTTTACCTGAGGAGTTGGCTATGCACATTGTGGAGAAAATCAAACCTCCAGATTTTGATAGGGGAATAGATGAACCTTTTTTGATGTTAGAAACTAGAGGGCACTTTACTGTTAAAACAGTATGGAATTATTTATGAAGGAGAGAAGATCCTAGGATAGCTTATAGGAAGATCTGGGTAAAAGGTCTACCATTCAAGATCTCCTTTTTCATGGAAAGTTTGGAGAGGCAAGTTGCCTCTTGATGACTTTATGCGTAGGATTGGATATTTGATGGCATCGAGATGTTGGTGTTGTGCTTAACCTAAGGAAGAAACTCTTTCACATCTGTTCTTTACATCACAGGCTACAATAACAGTATGGAAATACTTTTTATCTAGAGCAGGAATTGTCTTGCAGGATTTGACTTTGCACCAAGCCATTACAAAGTGTTGGAATGCTCCAGTTGTGCCTAGATTAAAACCAATAATGCAGGCATTGCATGTGTGTATTGTAGTGGGAGTAGCGTTTAGGAAAAGGTAGA
>NW_017670792.1:395701-400115 GCF_001879085.1 Nicotiana attenuata
AATTGTTACATGTAGAATCCTGAACACATTAGAACCATTCTCGAGAGTCATCCACTCTATTTAAACTGCAATTAGCCTGATCAAACGAACCAAACAACCAGCGCCTCGTTGGCACTTCTGACACTGCAGCACATAACCTTTCCTTAGTCAAAATTTCCTATACTCGAGCCATCCTCGGGCTCAATCTCCGCATCCAGAACTGATTCACCACACACCTCAAATCAAAACCAACATAGCACATAACCAAGCAATCAGCTAATCGATAGCAAACTCCCCACTTGGCTCGAAGCCATAGATCAGAATACACTCAATAACTCATAACACTTATACTCTATTGATGCCACAATACCATAGTGAGATTAAACTCAAATCCTTTGTAAGCTTGTGTAAACACAAATCATCTAGTATTTTAAATCTTCGGCAAATCTCGCAACAGTTAAGCCCACTCTCTTAAGCGATCCAAACTTTCAAATTTCAGCACTTACATTTCACTTGCACATGAGATCTTCTAACAATCACGTAAGGGTCACACAACCTTAGAACACTCCGCAGGAGATAACCCACCTGCTTTGCCTCCATCGAACATTTCTGTATACCCTCCACCGTCATACACATTACACAGTTACTTAGTCTTCCTGAGTCTGAACTCGTACCGCAACATAAAATTTGCTTCACTCTCAATTGGAAAAACATGAAAGGTTCTTCACGCGCCCATAACTCGGGGCCACACATCCACTCACAATGGAAATCGAACACTTAATGGTTCATCTATCATCCAGCAGGCCTTCCTCGCCACTTCCAAGTCATATAGATACATCTCGCAGCCACATCATACTCATCACATAGCTATCCAGTCATCACTTCCACTAATAGGGACAATACCGAACATATAAGTTCAAAACACTTGCTCACACAATCAGCACCTCAGTGCTCAAGTCGTAGGCAAAGATCTGGCCTCAAGTCCTTCAGACCGACCCAACATCGAACTCACAGAGATCACATCTCGCCCTGATACTGAGCGCTCATGCGCGTATGCGAACGCGTGGAAGGAATTTCAAAAGTTACTTTTCAAGCTGAATCAGGGACGCACGATAAGAATTCACGAATGTGAAGCTTTCCTAAAGGTTCTGCAGCCTCTCGAGGATAAATATAGACGTCTCCGTACCGATCCGCGAGACTCTACTAAACCTGCTCATGACTCGTGAGACTAGTAACCTAGACTCTGATACCAACTTGTCACGACCCAAACCCCGATCCGGTCGTGATGGCGCCTCTCGTGAAGACAAGGCCAGCCAACCAACCTATATCGCCTTTTCAAAAATAGTTAAACATGAATAAGCAGTCTAAATATGATTTAATAATATTAATTAGCGGAAGTACAACCCAACACATCCCTAATCGGGGTGTCACAAGTCACGAGCATCTATATAAATACAACTACAAGGTCAAAAAATACACTGAACAGGAATAATGAACAATAGAGAGAGAAGCGGTGCTGCGAACGCTGGCAGTCACCTCGCTAAACTCCTATAGCTCTGCCTCCAATCAGCCAAAACCTGCTACCGGGTGAATAAATACCTGCATCTACACACGAGGTGCAGGGAGTAATGTGAGTACTCCAACCCAGTAAGTAATAAGAGTAAATAAAGACTGAGCAGTAGGAAACAATGAATCCACATTCGCATTAGGCTCAATAAACACAACAGGCTTTCAAATCATAATACGAGTCAACCTTCCCTTTTAAAACCCAGCTTTTAGTAAAAATCATTTTTGAAATGCTTCCAGCAGTTTCAGTAGGGGTTCAATACCATTTAAAATAATAATAGAGATTAAAGCAATAACCGACCCCTCGGGCAAAGCATAGTTCGTAAAACAGCCCCTCGGGCAAAACAGTAATCATAAATACTTCATAACTTGAAAATCTCGGTGGAAATAACCAAATGCCAAATCAGTGATTAATTTCTGAACATCTCATAAACCCCAGTTTAAATAAAAGTTGTTTTAAAATATTTGTTCAGCTTTCCGACAGAGGCTCAATATAAAGATGAGTGAAAACAGTCAATCAATCAACATATTCGATAGAAACTCACTTTAAAGAGAAGTGAAATCAATAAGTTCATAAACAGGCCTCTAAGGCAAACATCACTCATATGCATGTCTATATCTATCGCCCCTCGGGCTACCCTCTCTGTCACTCGTGACTCAACTCTTACCAATCAGTGCTCACACTCAGCACTCACGCTCAATAGGTACCATATAGTAACCGCTGCAGCGTGCAGCCCGATCCATATATATATAATAATCGCTGCGGCGTGCAGCCCGATCCATATATCGTCGACAGCGCTCACTGGGGGTATGCAGACTCCGGGAGGGGCCCCTTACGGCCCAAGCGCAATATTGCTGCAGCGTGCAGCCCGATCCAATATATATATCACTGCGGCGTGCAGCCCGATCCATATAAGCGTTGCTGCGGCGTGCAACCCGATTCGTATCCCCATATATATATACTTTGCTGCAGCGTGCAGCCCGATCCGTAGATATATAATCCTCATAACTAGGCCCTCGGCGTCTCTCAGTCATTAACATCACCATCAGACTCTCAGTCTATCATAGTCGTCACTCTCACAATCAGACCCTCGGTCTATATCAGTAAAATAGGGAACTCGGCCCAAACAGTTTTCCACATTTTTAAGAATATAATGATAGAGCCAGGTTTGAGAAATAAACAGATAAAAACATGATCGAGGATATACTTTCAACAAGTAGAGTGAGGAAAATCAGTCAAATGCCCCTAAGGGTCTCAGCAAGTCGGCACAAAGCCCCAAACATGGCATACAGCCCAAGGTATAATAACATCAAACAATTAACTATCAACTACTCATTAAAATAGTCATTCGGGATGGACTAGGTCACCATCCCCAGCGGTGCTCTACCCCACGCTCGTCATTTAGCGTGCAAGTCACCTCAAAGTAACACAACGATGTGTAATCCGGGGTTTCAAACCCTCAGGACAGTATTTACAATCATTACTTACCTCAATCCAGCCCAAACTCTAGCTCGCGACGTCGTTGCCCCTCGAATCGTCCTCCACGCGCGTCGAATCTATCCAAATTCAGAACGAATACGTCACAATATGCTAAGAGAACAAAGCCCAAGCGATAACAGTCGGAAAAATACCAAAAATCCCGAAATTAGCAAAACCCGAGCCCCGGGCCCACTTCTCGAAACCCAGAAATTTTCACATCAATAGATTCCTTATCTTCCCACGAGTTCATACATATCAAGAACTCCCAAATCCGAGCTCAAATGGCCTATCAAATCCCAATTTAAAATCTCCAATTTCCAAGCCCTAGCTCTTTAATATTAGGCTTAATTTCCTGGAATTTCTAGGTGGATTTCACAATATAATCAAGTTTTAAGACCAAGATTCTTACCTCGAGTCGATTCCTCTTGAATCCCTCTTTGGTTTCCTGCAAGAATCTCCAAAAACGAGCAGCCATGGGTGAAAAATGACCCAAAATCACGGATGAAATGAAGTTATGACCTTCTGCTCAGCACATTTTCGCTTCTGCGGAAAAATTTTCCGCTTCCGCGGTCCCGCTTCTGCGGACCACGTGCCGCTTCTGCGGCTTCCACTAACGTCCTAAACTTCTGCTTCTGCGGTCCTTCGTTCGCAGATGCGTTTCCGCTTCTGCGGAAAAACCACCGCATCTGCGGAGCCTGCTGCACCAACCAAAACCGCTTCTGCGGTCTTCTCTTCGCACCTGCGATGCCGCTTCTGCGGTCCCATTTCCGCAGAAGCGGAAATACCAGAAGCAGCAGCCAAATAAAAATCTCCCAAGTCCAAAACTCTCCGTTAGCCATTCGGAATTACCCCGAGGCCCCCGGGACCTCAACCAAAAACACTAACACATCCCAAAACATCATCCAAACTTGTTTCAATTATCAAAACACCTCAAACAACACCAAAACCGTCAAATTACATCGAATTCAAGCCTAAATTCTTCTAAAACTTCCGAAACACGCTTTTGATCAAAAACCCAACCAAACGATGTCCGAATGACCTGAAATTTTGCACACACATCACAAATGACATAACGATGCTACAACAACTCTCGGAATTCCTTTCCGACCCTCGGATCAAAATCTCACCTATCAACCGGAAATCGCCAAAATAGTAACTTCGCCCATTCAAGGCTAATTCTACACCGGACTTCCAAAACCAATTCCGATCATGCTCCTAAGTCATAAATCATCCAACGAAGCTAACCAAATCATAAAAATTCCAATCCGGGCTCATATACAAATAAGTCAACTCTTGGTCAAACCTTCCAAATTCAAAGCTTTCAACTGAGACTGTTTCTTTCAAATTCATTCCAAACTTTCCTGAGAACCAAAACCAATGATCTACATT
>NW_017670792.1:401929-414416 GCF_001879085.1 Nicotiana attenuata
CCTTCACAAATGCAAAAATAGGAAAGACACCTTCCCAACCATACGCTGGGCCTTCAAGAAGAAAATAATCTGCTAGGGGAATATGTTTCAATCACACCCGCCACTCGTCATCCGCAAGGTACACCCGGTATAGCTAAAGTGACTGTCTTCATAACAGTCTTTAATTAGATAGCATGACACGGAAGTAATCATCCTGCAGGTACATCGAAGTCTCCATGCCTCAATAGCAATAAATCAACTCGGGTAGCCAGACCCCCAATAGTCACCAAACATGACCGGAAATACGTGGTCTATAAACCAATAGTATCGCCACCGGGTACGATACGTATGAACAGGTAGGCAAGACACCATCGGTGAATGTACCCCAAATGATGGCAAAATATGAAGACACATATGAATAGGGTAGAACCAGAGATCAAATAATACTGAGGCGTCTCATGTGACAGACTATGAAATAATTCCTGTAATAAGGTCGTCGTGATAGCAATTGTTGGCATCTGTGTCCTGCCGGCTCGCGTAAGAAACGAGCCGTGGCCATCGCCTGATCGATCTCCACTTCTGGGAACGTAAGTCCCTGGTTCCGGCCTGATCTGCAACCTTAGCTGGACTGGGCGTGTGTATGACAGTTAATCCTGGTAGCAGAGAAGTCGAGGGTCTGACCCCTCAACTGATCTGCTCTGTGGACGAAGGCGATGGACTGTCCTCCTAAAATGACCTGCCATCTCTCCCGCACTCAGTGAGCTGCCCACGTACTGAAGAGTGGGGAGCTGATGAGAAACCTCTTACGCACCGGAGGTGACTGAGGCAGTATGCACTAAGCGCCAGAAAGAACCCCTTGAGATGATGGGGCATGAGATGATTGGATGCTGCTGGGAGGGCGCTTGAGGAAGTCTGACCTGCGTGGGCCTCATGATGACCACGCTGAAGAATCCCCACTGATACATCTGGACGAGCGACTAGACAGCCTGAAAGAGGTAACCTCTACCCTGTCTGAATCTTGACCCCTCGAAGGAGCACCACTGTAACTTGGCTCTATCGAATCACGTAGCCTCTTAGCTCTCTTGCCTCCCCTTCTCTACGGCGAACTGATCTCTAAATGCTCACGTATGCAAATGTTACCTACACTCCTCAACGGTAGCACCCTATGTACCTCTCTCTAGTCATCAGAGTTCGAGGATGATGGTAGTTAAACCATCCACAAATTCCTGTTCCTCTCACAGATCTGATGGAACCATCCAAAGTAGTCTGGCGAGCAGCTGGGGAAAACCTCATCTTGTATGATGGTTCTGTAACATATCCTCCTGTTCATACCACTCAAACTGCCTAGCGCAACTTTCCTGCGGGACTGAGGTAATAGTTCTCAGAAAAAAGAGCTGAGAACTGCATTGCCAAGTCCAGAGTGCTGCTACCTGCAGGCCTAGCCTGGTCAAAGTCCCTTTCCCACCAAGTAAGAAGCAAGCCCGCCGTTGAACTGAAAAAGTAGTAATTGCCACACCACTCGACTCTCAAAAGATTCCCTGCTCGTACGGTGCATACGCTGGCAATCATGTCATAGAAAAACTCTTGGCTCATCCTCGGCCCTCAGAACCACCGAACTGTCGGAGGTGGAGTCTACAACCTCTCAGGATGACGCTTGCTCTCAGTCTGGCCATTAGCTGAAGCCAAAAACCCTGAGCTGCTTGCAACTCTGCTGAGCTGGGTGTGCTCTTAGGTGTCTGTTGCCCCTGCACTCCCTGCAGGCAGGGTTATGTCGGCATCGGGTGTCTGTAATTGCCTCCCCTCGGTCTGTGAGCAGTAGCTGCTGCTGCTCGTGGTGGGTGAATAATGCCTGAACCAAGCAGTACGCGCTCAAGATCTATGTGCGCAAGGTCGTCTGAGATCCGAATACAATAGGCACAGCTGGTGTCCTAGCATGGTGCTGCGCTGGACGTTCCACGGTTGAGACCTCGATCCTGAGCTGGGGCAATTATCGGATTAGTACAGGTAGTTGCCCCGTGATTCTCCTGCCACGACACGACCGTCGTTCCGACGCTCTCTGCGATTAGGCTCAGTATTGGCGACTGTTTGTGGTCGTCCGTCAGCGGTGGTTCAGATAGGCTTCGGTGTTCTCATCCATCTGTGACGAGAGTAGAAATAATAATAATTTAGTTCACAGATTCATACCAGAGGCCGCATGACGACAAGAGTTTCGAGAATATTGAAAGATATTTCCTAAAGGTTCTGTAGCCTCTCGAAGATAATGTACAGACGTTCTCCGTACCGATTCACGAGACTCTACTAAACCGGCTCGACTCGGCGAGACCAAGTAAACCTAGGCTCTGATACCAACTTGTCACGACCCAACCCCCGATCGTGAATGGCGCCCAACACACTTCTAGGCAGCCCGATATTTAGACAACTTGACCGATTAATCACAGAGGATAAATAAATATCACAACTAAAATACCAAATTTAAATGCAGAATTTCTGAAATAATTTCTAACATTCGAAACCCCAAAATTAAAAAATATAATCAGGGACCCACAGAATCTGGTGTCACGAACATGAGCCTCTAATACAGAATATTCACCTATCACAAGTCTGTCTAGGAAAAATGCGAACAAAAGGATAAAGATAGATGGGAGAGATCAAGGCTGCGAACGCCATGCAGCTACCTCGATACTCCCGGATACTGCTGCTCAGCTAAACAAATCCTCACTCACCCTGTGGTGTACCTGGATCTGCACACAAGGTGCAGGGAGTATTGTGAGTACTTCCAACCCAGAAAGTAATAAATATAAATAAAGTCTGAGGATAAGAAATCCCAAATAAACACAAGGTAAAGCTATAAATACAGTAAAATAACGAAGACAATTATAATAATACCACGACAGATAAAGAATAAATGACAATTAAAATATGCAATGCAACACATAAACCGGTACTCTCCAGTACCCCGCTGCGGCGTGCAGCCCGCTCCATTTATTTAACGTCGACGACGCTCACTGGGGGTGTGCAGACTCCGAGAGGGGCCCCTTACGGCCCAAGCGCAATAATAAGCCATCTCGTGGCATCAAACAGGCCCTTGGCCTCATGTATACCACTGCGGCGTGCAGTTCGATCCCATACTCAGTCCAAAATCACATAAGCCTTTCGGCACAATAATATAAAAATATTCAGCCCAAACTTCATTTAAAAAAATTTCTTTAGTTTCTACTTTTAGAAAATGGCTGAGTTTACAAAACAGTGTTAAATACCAGGACTGAGTTCAATATCTAGAAATATGGTAAGAAACCAGTAAAATAATCCCTGAAGGATTCAAGTAGTTGGCACGAAGCCCAGTTATGACAATTAATCCATTTTTATAAGGATATCACGAAACTACAATCAATTAGGTAGTAATTTTTATTAAGCGGGACAATCCCCGACGGTGCTCTACCCCACGTCCGTTATCCGGCGTGCAAGTCACCTCACATAGCACTACAATGTGCAAATTCGGGGTTTCGAACCCTCAACACAGCATTGACATTTATTACTAACCTCAAGCTGGCCAAAGTCCTAGCTTGCTATGCCCTTGCCTTTCGAATTAACCTCCTCGTGCGTCGAATCTGACCAAAACCACAACGAATACGTCACAATATGCTAATGGGACAATACCCAATCGAAAACAATCGAAAAATAGTGAAATTCCCGAAATTAGCAAAAACCCGAGCCCCGGGCCCACTTCTCGAAAATCAGTAAATTTACCATCAACGGATTCCTTATCTCGCCACGAGTCTATACATATAAAGAACACCAAAATCGGAGTCCAAATGACCCCTCAAATTCCCATTTTTGTTCTCTTAGGTTTCAAGCCCTAAACCACCATTTTTTGATCTTAATTCCTTGAGTTTTCAGTCTAATTTCATGTATTTGCAAGATAAAATCGTGTTCTAAGTCTAAGGATGCTTACCTGATCGAAGTCCTTGAATTTCCTCTTCAAAATCGCCCAAAAACTCCCCAAGTCCGAAGTTAAAAATATGAATTCCTTCAAAATTCGCGTAGGAAATAAAAACCTCTTCTGATCAGTTGTTTCCGCATCTGCGGTACCCTTGTCACTTCTGCGACTACCGCATCTGCGGTAATTATCCGCTTCTGCGGAATGTCCATAAAAATCCACAACCGCTTCTGCGGTCACTCTTCCGTATCTGCGGCTCCGCAGATGCGGCTCCCCCAACCGCTTCTGTGGAAACAACACTCAAGCCCGAAATTCGCTTCTGCGATCCTCCCTTCGCTTCTGCGTGACCGCACTTGCGTTCCCACAACCGCTGGTGCGAAAATACCAGATACCAGCAGACCTGCAATCTCCAAACTTCAATTTTCATCCCGTTAGCCATCCGAAATAACCCCGAGGCCCCCGGGACCTCAACCAAAAACACAAACATGATCCAATACCTTATTCAAACTTGCTCCAATTATCAAAACATCTCAAACAACACTAAAACCATCATTTCTCATCGAATTCAAGCCTAAGTTCTTCCAAAACTTTCGAAACACGCATTCGATCAAAAACCCAACCAAAACACCTCCGAATGACCTGAAATTTTGCACACACATCCCAAATCACCTAACGAAGCTACTGCAACTCTCGGAATTCCATCTGACCCCCGGATCAAAATCTCACCTATCGACCGGAATTCGCCAAAAATCCTAACTTTGCCAATTCAAGCCTAGTTCTACTCCGGACCTCCAAAATCACTTTTGATCACACTCTTAAGTCACAAATCATCCCCCGAAGCTAACCGAATCATCGGAATTCATATCCGAGCCCTCTAACACATAAGTCAACGTTCGGTTGACTTTTCCAAAACAAACCTTCCCTAAAGAGACTAAGTGTCTCATTTCCTTCTAGAACCACTCCAAATCAACTCGTTCACACCCAACACTGATAATGAAGCATAAAGAAATATAAAATGGGGAAAACGGGGCTGTAACACACGTGACGACGGGTTGGGTCGTCACAATAAAAGTGCGGAATTTCAGGTTCTCTGAATGACGATAGCTAGATTGTGCTTGATGAGCTTGATGTTGAACACTTTGCTGAGTAGGTTGGAGTTTTATATGAGTTTGTAGCAGCTGGCTGTTCTGTTGAGATTGTGGCTGATGAGCGGGAATGCAAGCAGAATCTATCTTCCTCTTTTTGCCTTGTAAATTCTCGAGTGCATCGCCTTGTGAAGTGGCTTGTAATTTTGATTTGTCAACATTTCTTCCTGCTCGAATGCTTGATTCTATCAGTTTTCCAACTCTAATCAAATCCGAGAAGTCATGTAGCCGAGCGCATAGCAACTTTTCTTAGTATATGCCTTTTTGCATTTCGATGAAGGTGGAAATCAACTCATTCTCGTGCAATTGAGGGCGTATTTTTGAAGCCTCCAGTCTCCATCGCATGGCATATTCTGCAAAAGACTCGTATTGCATTCTTTCCACATCACGCATATCACAAAGCGTTGGACTATCTCCAATATTAAACTTATATTGTTCTACAAAATCGCGGGCCATGTCCTCCCACGTGTACCATTTGCTAAAATCTTGTTGAGTGTACCAATCAAGCGCTAGCCCTGATAGACTCTGAATGAACAACTTCATTCGAATGGCTTCATTATGTCCAATCCCCACTAATCTACTGCAGTAGTCTTTCAAATGAGAGATGGGATTTCCTTTCCCATTGAAAGTATTGAATTTTGGAATTTTGAATCCTAGTGGAAGCTCAACATTTGGATGCATGCACAAACTTTCATATCTTAAACTCTAAATATTTCTTGCACGCATTTCTTCCTCCACGATCTTTCTTAGGTTAGGGAGCTTTCTATCTGGATCATCCCAGCTAGTCGTCTTAATTTCCTTTCCTGGTCTTTTGTATGGACATAGCGCCAGTTGATTTTGTTGGCTTTCTATGACCGATGTTGCAAGTGGAGACGATTGGGCATTGGTCATCATGATGACTGGCAAAGCCTCTGGATTGATAGTAAATTTTGGCGGTATCGGTGGAGGACTTATGTAAATAGTTGCTGGATGAGGAGATATGGTCAAAGAGATATTTCGGGTTGAGCTGGAAGCAGAATTTGGATTGGGGAGAAGGTTGAGAGTATTTCCCAGATTGACCAAAATGTTCATCCGTACAACATTTGTCTCCTCATCATCAGTCTCAACTTGCAATAAACCTTTACCGGTACCGAGTGCTCCAAATTGGTTTGCCATTATAGTTGCGTCCTTGATGCAGATTCACAGCCAAAATAGTGTTCAATGCTAGACAACCTTTGAAGAAAAATAAAACTTTTACAAAACAAAATAAAGTGTTAGCACGTTCGTCATAACAAATAAATGCACTAAAATAATAAAATAGATTAGATAGATTAATCCATGATATGGTTAAGAAGGAGCCCTAAACTAGAAACAATAGCCTAAGTTGCAAAATGGATGGACGAGAATGACTCTTATCTAGACTTGGACATGAAATAATTCTAAATTTATTTTTAGCATTGGCAAATTATAAAGTTGTTGAGGCCTGGAATATGGTATCAACCATTTTAAGACTTATGGGATGGTCCCTCGACTCGCATGGCAAGACTTGGAAATGGAGGGTGCGGGAAGATTAATCTCGGCAACCCGAAAAAGATGATATGAACATTTGAATTGAATAGGTGAAAATTTTAGAATAATTTAACGATGCAAATTGACCAAATAGTAGCCTTCTATTGCCCGATAGATTGTGCGAATTTGGACATCTACCAACTTGTAAATGAGAATTGGCACGAAGGTGAAAATTCTAATACATAGGTAAAATACTAAATATATTTTATGAAACCTATTTATATTTTATATTATTGGAGATAGAAGTTTAGGCATGTGTGGAAAGACGTGCAAGAATTGAAGGTATAAAATTATGTGAGGCACGAGTGGCATTATTTTAAAAACATGTAACCATAAAATGACCTAAATAAAATTAACTCGCAAAAAGTTTGATGGGCAAAATATTTCACCTAATTATAATATATTATGCCAGTTTTTAATGAAATCTTACTATACACCTTGTTGGTTAAAGAAAATCCTTAAGGCTAGTTGAAGGCACAAATATCTAAGGACTAAGGTGATTTTTGTACATTTTTACAAATTTATTTGGTATTTTTTAAAGCTAAATTGCGTGTAATTGCAATTATAGCCTATTTTACGGTTAATAGCATTTTATAGCTACAAAAATTATTTCCAGTATTTTTAAATTAATATTTATATAGTATTTGTTGGCCCAGTATTTTTAATTTGCTTTTGAAATCATTATTATTATTTTTATAAAATAAAAAGGGGAAAATTGGCTATTTAACACTTAGCCTATTTCTATTTCAATAACAGCCCTTTCCCCCTTTCAATTTCCGCGCCAAATTAAACGACCCAATTTCTAAACCCGCCCGGCTTTCTTTTAAATCTGAGCCGTTGATCATTTTGATCAACGGCCAATATCTTTCCTTTCCTTTTTTAATCACCCAACCCCTCTAACCCTACCTCATTTGCATAGAGACGCCGCCTCTAACTCCCTCGTCTCCCAAACGCTCTCTAACCTCTCCTAAACCCTAATCACCTCCCTCCTTATCTCACCTCATCCCCACCGGAATTCATGGCATCTCCTGCCATAGATGGCCTGTACTCACCCTCTCTCACCCCTAAGCCTGAGCTACTCAAGTTTGAAGCTTGACCTTGATGGTCTCTCTCAGATCTGTCTCAGATCTGTAGATCCAGGGTTCTCCGGCCACGCTTCGGCATGTTCAAGCACTGGAAGCTTGATTCCTGACCGTTTCGACTCAGGATCTGATCTTGTTCTTCCAAGCCTTTCTCGCTTCTAGGGTTTCTCTGAAACCCAAGCCATTCGAGGTTCTTTCAGCGTTATTTGTTTAGATCTGTGCTATGTCTATGTTCTTCTTGACGTTTTGAGTGTTTTCCCCAAATTTCCTTTTCAAAAATCTTTTGATTTCAAATTAGGGTTTCTGAAAGTCTTTTGATTCTTGTTGTTCTTTTCTTTTAGATGTTTGTCTGTATTATGCTCGTATGTTTTCCTTCTCTATTACGCATGTATTGTCCTTATTTTCTTTTATATGTGTGCTCACATGATTAATCTGTGTTAAATTTTCCTCACTCTTCTACCATGTGTGTTTACTACTGAGTTTCTTGACTTTTGCTTTTCTGAACTCTGTTTGTGTTCTTGTTAAGCATGTTTCGTCTATTCTGGACTTGTCTAAGTTCCGAGTTTCCAAAACGTGTCCTTTTATGCTCTCAAATCGATTTTCTTTCTCTGATTGTTTCAAACCTGCTATCATGGTTTGTTTGTTTCTCATGAGACTCCTTGAGTCTGTTCACTTGCCTTCTCGTTTCTGTGTTTGATTCAATTTGAAACCCTAGAATTTGGGGGTTTCTTTGATAAACTGGATTAGGGTTTCACTTTGGGACCTTGGACCTTCAGACGCACTATGAATCTACGACTGAACTCGTATTCTTTTGTTTTATGATCCTAAACCTTGCAATGTTAGACTTTCTGTTTGATTTGTTTGCTTTATATATGAGAAACTCCTCTTTCAAAAGGTTTTGACAACTACTTGATTGATTTTGGACTCCTTTGATGGGGTCTCGACTGATTGCTACTGATTTTCTTTGTTTGAGCCCTCCTCTACCTATTCCTGACTGGGTTCATTCGAATCAAACCTGTTTACTTTGATTTTGTTAGTTGTCTGATTGATTCCCTTTCCTTTCTCTTTACAAATCGAGTACTGTTGAATGCTTTCCTTAAATAAACCTTATGTATTTTCCCCTCTTATGCTGCTGTGAAATATTTTACTGAAATTCCCTTTCCTTAATTACATTCTCCCGTTTGAAATTAAATCCCTTTACTGAATGGAGAATATTTGAGACTGATTTTCAAAGGTTTTCTTACCTTTCCTACTTGCTTCTCTGCACTATAAAAGGGGATGCCCTTCTACACTTTCAAACACACGATCAATTCTGATTACTTTCACAGAATACTCTCAAATACACTTAGAATTTTCACAAACACTCGAGTTCTCTGAACTCACAAGCATAAAGGGCTTTCTCTGATTGTGGCTTTGCTTGAAAGAATCCTGCTTTTTTTTGCTTACTTTTATGCAACTGGTATGTTCTTATGTTTAATTCCTGCCTCTCCCCCTATGTGTTTATTCTATAGTCCATTCCTTGTTGGGTTTACTGTCTACATGCTGTAACTTTCTGCAAGTTTTACTTTCATTGTTTCTGTTCTTATATGAATCCCAAACCCTAATCCCCTTTATATGGCTGAGTTATGGTTCAAAAACATGGAAATACTTGATATTATTGTCCATGGACATGAACTGGACCCTCTTGAGTCCTAAACTCTTTCAATTCCCATCTCCATTCCCCTTTATATGTATGCTGAGTTTGAGACTTTGGTCTGGCAGTGTCCTAATCACTGTCCAGACCATAGTCTGACCTTCAATAGGTCTTTACTCTTAATTGTTGGCTGACAGGCTGGTCAGGGGTGTGCCAGTAATTTATGTTGCTGGGCATGACCACCAGCTTGCCTTGGCACTCCCTAACCCCCTCTACTGCACTTACACTTGTTCCTACACTCTAAGTTCTGCCCCCCTCCAATGAGCCTTGCCTTGGGACCTTGAGCTCCCTCTGAACTTGGACATTGGAGGGATGGCCCTTCCACACTGCACTTTCATTCAGTTCTGATATCTGGGTGTGAGCATTTCCCGGAGTTCTTGAAATTCCTTGGAACTTTGACATATCCCAGATAAGAGAAAGGCTTTGGAACCTGATCCTGGCAGTTGGCTCATATCATATTGTTAGACCTTGGGTTTCAATTAGGCTCCTTGGATGCAGCTTAAGAGTTCTGATTGTAATTTTATTTCCAGTTTTTGATTCATCTTGGTCTGTAATAAAATTTTGTAATAACCTCTGGGGTGATTAGTGAAAAGGGAAGGGTAACCATGCATGCAAAGGGGTAGATATCATGCTCAAAGGCAATTACCACATTTCTGTACTCATGTATCTTGCCTACAACTTTGCACATTTATGCATCCACGTAGATACCATGCCTATAAGTTTATGCATCCATATAGATACCACGTCTATAGGAATTTTGCATCTCCATATGGATACCACGCCTATAAGTAACCAGAAATCCAGACTCTACGCATGCATTGTTCACTAGGCAAACCTATTTATAGGGTTAAAAACTAACAGTACTCAGATACCATGCTTATAGTATTTCTGCGCTTTCGCTACGCCTATAAAAAGTGTTTAAATTAACGACGCTAGAAAGAATGCCTATAGGAATATCAATCAAATCTGAATCACCCGTTTTAAGATTAGCACTAATTACAGAACTCGCATCATTCTGTTAAAGCTGGCACTTTTCTTAATCAGTTTGTTTCTTTATTCCTGAAACCAGTAGATGCCATGCCTATAGGCCATCACGTAGGCAAACAAGCATGTAGTTAATTAATTGCACTGGTCTTCGATAAGTTGCAGCCAGGCGAGCCTAATGGGAACTTCTTGCATGAAATATGTAATGAACCAGCCTGCCTAACATTAAGCATAATTTCGAATCAGTGCATGTAAGACGTGCTAAGCTACATGATTTTCTGTGATTAAAGGAGGTTTATCTGAGCCTTAATTATTTTGTGCTCCCATAACTGCTTTCATATGTTTTGTTTGACGCCTTAGTATTTTAACCTTTTTTAAACCTCTGAAAAGCCAAGCTTCTTCCCTTTAGGATTAGTAGTCCTAAAAGCCTCCAGGACTGATAGGTGGGATGGGTAATAGCATGCAATAAGTAAACGAGACTATTTCGCGCTTAATACCTTAACGGTGTGGGAAGGGTAGACATGAAGATGATGATCACACGATAACACTACGCTTACAATTGACTACCGGTGTTGTGTGGATGATCCATGTGATTTATAAACCTAGGACCCTTTGTTTTTATACAACTTTGTTTAATATCAATGAAATCCTGTATTTTCCACTACTCAAAACTCCTCCTTAATTTTACTGCATTATGCCTTTTCTTCCAGATTTTTCTTCTTTGTTTAATCAATGTATTGATTAATTTTCTGCGTTTAGTCCCCCTTTTAAAACAAATTGTAGATCATTTAGACCTTGACCCCACATACTTGTCACGTATTTATTTGCAACCCTTATGTGTAAAATCCTTTGTGTATCTGTTTGCATTAAAGTCACAACATAGCATGGCCGGGAACCACACTAGTGGATCTTGAGGGGTGCCTAACACCTTCCCCTTGAGATAATTTCTAGCCCTTACCCGAACTCTGGTTTTCCAACTCAAAAACCCTTCTTAGTGTCCTAATGCACTCAATCATTAGGTGGCGACTCTTCAATTCCAAAAACCCAATTCCCAAAAGGGAATAGAGTTGTCTTCCCAAATGTCGTAAACCCTATTTCGCTTTAGAAAAAGGGGGCGTCGACAGCATGGCGACTCTGCTGGGGATTCCTTTAGGCTTTTACCACTTCATGTTATATGTGACTTTATTGTTTTCTTTATTGCTTTGTTTAATACCTTTATTCGAAACTAACTTGTATTTTTGTTTCCTTTTTCTTTAGCGCTTTCATTTACTGCTTTCTTTCAATACCGTTGTAATTTTCGAGCAATTATTGTAACCATTATGAACGTGAAAATACGTGACAATCTGTTTCATTTTTTTGTAATTGCATCTTCAACATCATATTCCACTCGTGCCAAACTAATACCATAGCAACGCTTGATGAGTGGTTGCGCTCTTCCAATATTATTACCCCCTAAATTTTGGCAAAGGTGTATTTGCGGTAAAACTAGTCGATCAGCGGTGCAGTCGACGGTTCTGTGCCTTTCCCTCTTGAGTTGTCCGCTCTAGGGTACCGGTCTAGCACCCCATAGAAACCTTATCCTGTTTAACTATTCATGCATCACTGTCAAACCTAGTCGAGTCAGTTATGCTGTCCACATAGTGACTCTTTAGGATAGCCTTAACCAAAGTCCACTGGGTTCCCCTGGGACCCAAACGGACAACACCATACTCTGTGCATTTATTTGGAGAACTAAATGCTGTTTATGCCAATTATTGATCTAAATAGTCGAGTTCGGTGGGGGTAAGGGACTAACGCTTTGTTTTGCAGAAAATGAGGCACGAAGTCCCAGATTCGGCATGGTAACCAATATTCACCCGAGGTTGCTAAGATGGTGGGAAGACCTTCATTCCAGTGATCGGACTCTCGTCCGCAAGTATTTGGGAAACTTACCCTCTCTTTTGGAAATTCAGCCGGACAACAAAATTATAGAGGCTGCGACCTTATTCTGGGACAGTGATAGATCGGTATTTCAATTTTGGGACCTTGAAATGACCCCGCTGCTCGAGGAAATAGGAGGGTTGGCCGGTATTCCTTGGGAGACTCCGGGTTTGCTCATGCCAGAAAACCGCAAGGGTAA
>NW_017670792.1:419964-435164 GCF_001879085.1 Nicotiana attenuata
TGAGATACCAGAAGAGATCGTTAAAGAGGTCGAGGACTTTGAGAATAGACCTAAGTCTAACCTGGACGAGACTGAGGTCATCAACCTGGGGGATACAGAGAATGTCAAGGAAACGCGCATCAGTGTTCACCTATCACCATCAGAAAAGAAAGAGTACACGGAGTTCTTAAAGGAATATGAGGACATATTTGCCTGGTCATATGATGATATGAACGGTCTCAGTACATCTATTGTAGCTCACAAATTGCCAACAGATCCGACATGTCCGCCGGTAAAGCAAAAGCTCAGAAAGTTCAAGCCAGACATGAGTTTGAAAATCAAGGACGAAGTTACCAAACAAGTCAAAGCCAAGGTCCTCAGGGTAGTGGAATATCCAACATGGTTGGCCAACATTGTGCCAGTGCCGAAGAAGGACGGGAAGGTCAGAGTCTATGTCGACTACCGGGACCTCAACCGGGCCAGTCCGAAAGACGACTTCCCCTTGCCAAACATACACATCCTGATTGACAACTGCGCCAAGCACGAGTTATAGTCATTTGTCGATTGCTTTGCTGGGTATCATTAGATATGGATGGACGAAGAAGACACGGAGAAAACGGCTTTCATTACACCGTGGGGGATGTATTGTTACAAGATGATGCCGTTCGGATTAAAGAATGCTGGGGCCACCTACATGAGGGCCATGACTACTATTTTCCATGACATGATACACAAAGAGATCGAGGTGTATGTAGACGATGTCATCATCAAATCCAAGAAAGCCACTGACCACATGGAAGACCTGAGGAAGTTCTTCAACAGATTGAGAAGGCACAACTTGAAACTGAATCCTGCCAAATGTGCATTCGGGGTTCCTGCCGGAAAACTGCTTGGGTTCATCGTAAGTTGACGAGGAATAGAACTAGATCCATCAAAGGTTAAGGCCATTCAAGACTTGCCACCACCAAAGAACAAGAAAGAGGTTATGAGTTTCTTGGGGAGACTCAACTACATCAGCCGGTTCATAGCCCAGTCCACAGTCATTTGCGAACCAATCTTTAAGATATTGAAGAAGGACGCCGCCACTAAATGGACTGATGATTGTCAGAAAGCTTTCGACAGAATCAAGGAATACCTGTCAACGCCGCCAGTTCTGGTTCCGCCCGAACCAGGCAGACCGCTATTGCTCTACCTTGCAGTACTGGATGAAGCATTTGGTTGTGTTTTGGGACAACATGATGAAACGGGGAGAAAAGAGCCAGCCATCTACTATCTCAGTAAGAAGTTCACCCCGTACGAGGCCCGGTATTCCCTACATTTGAACTACGCCTGACCTGATTCCCGTTTAAGAGGGGATACGTAGGCAGCCCTATGGGTTCGGTCACAATTCAATAAAATTTCCATTTTTCCCCGATACTGGAAAATGGGGCAGAATTTTGAGGAGGACCCTCAAAATTCCGAAGTTGATCTCCGCCAATCATCACGCGCAGCCGTCAGAAGCACCAGCTCAGTAAACTGGGGCAGAATTTTGAGGAGGACCCTCAAAATTCCGGAGCAAAAGAGGTTGCGATATCTTGAACCGTGTCGCAGTCGTCGGTTCATCTAAAAACATTTTATCTATTACGTATTTACATCATATTTTATTATTTTGCTAAATCATGCATAAATACTATCAGAACAGCTTTGTCAGCAATGCTACCCCAATGAAAGCAAGAGCCGAGTAGGTCGAGCGCAATCTGCGGGAAGACGAACTAACCTTCCCCCTTGACAAAACTCACAATCTTTCTTTGAATGCAGGTACCCCAAGACATAGAATTATCGGATACGGTTACAAACTCATACTTTTCAGGAATACAACTCCCAGAATCATCACCTATTTTCAAGTGCTACTCGCACGCAACATCCCCAGCAGCCACAGTGACAATCAACTAGCAGCTATTGTCTCTCAGCTAAGAAATTTTGTCACTCTTCACCTCTATTCTCGCACACTGCATAAGGCTACTTTTCTGCCTTCCGAGAGTAAGCATTTTCTCCATCTGCATTTTCTTGCATTGCATAAGGCTACTTTTCTGCCTTCCGAGACTAAGCATTGTCTCCATCTGCATTTTCTTGCATTGCATAAGGCTACTTTTCTGCCTTCCGAGACTAAGCACTGTCTCCATCTGCATTCTCTGCATTGCATAAGGTTACCTTTCTGCCTTCCGAGGTTAAGCTCTACCTCCATCCAGCATTTTTCTTGCATTGCATAAGGCTACCTTTCTGCCTTCCGAGACTAAGCATTGTCTCCACCTGTTGGCTGAAATATCGCCAATTTTATTTAAATCCTGCATGGCTGAAATATCGCCAATTTTATTTAAATCCTGCATGGCTGAAATATCGCCAATTTTATTTAAATCCTGCATGGCCGAAATATCGCCAACTTTATTTAAATCTTTGCATGGCTGAAATATCGCCAACTGCATTTAAATCTCTATATCGGCTGAAAGATCGCCAGTTTATATTTAATCATTATCGGCTGAAATATCGCCAATTTTATTTTAATCCTTGTCGACTGAAATAGAGCCATTTATATTATGCCTTACATCGGCTGAATTATCGCCATTTACATTTCTCCTTTACATTAGCTGAAACATCGCCAGCTTTATTTAAATTTCTGTCGGCTGAAATATCGCCATTTACATTTCTTCTTCACATCGGCTGAAATATCGCCAAATCCTGCATTTTATCGGCTGGAATATCACCAAATCCTGCATTTCATAGGCTGAAATATCGCCAAATCCTGCATTTCATGGGCTGAAATATTGCCAAATTGTCCAAAGGTGTCATTGTTCGGAGGCACCATTTTCATAGCCCGAGAACGCCATGCCATGGCCCGAGGACCCCGCTTTATATTCTGCACACCATTATTCAAAGGCATCATGGTTCGGAGGCACCATCATCACAGCCCAAGAACATCATTTCATGGCCTGCGAATCCCTTATTATGCGCTTCATGGCCCAGGACATCATGGTCTGAGGACGTCGACAACCGTCCAAAGACAACATTCATGGTCCAAAGGGAACTTGCATCACGTTTAAATTTACGCACATTATACGTTGTATTGCTTACTTGCAGGTACGCCAGCTAGCAACGGCCATCTCAACAGGAGCGATCCCGCTCCAGTTCCCGCAGCCTATCAGATTTCAGCTACAACCTAAACATCGCATCCGTCCTTTTTGAAACTCTATTGGCATATTCCGCCGATGGTTCCTGAACTACATATGGCCTGATTCCTGTATTTTTAAATTAATATTTAAATAGTATTTGTTGGCCCAGTATTTTTAATTTGCTTTTGAAATCATTATTATTATTTTTATAAAATAAAAAGGGGAAAATTGGCTATTTAACACTTAGCCTATTTCTATTTCAATAACAGCCCTTTCCCCCTTTCAATTTCCGCCCCAAATTAAACGACCTAATTGCTAAACCCGCCCGGCTTTCTTTTAAATCTGAGCCGTTGATCATTTTGATCAACGGCCAATATCCTTCCTTTCCTTTTTTAATCACCCAAACCCTCTAACCCTACCTCATTTTCATAGAGACGCCGCCTCTAACTCCTTTCGTCTCCCTCAAACGCTCTCTAACCTCTCCTAAACCCTAATCACCTCCCGCCTTATCTCACCTCATTCCCACCGGAATCCATGGCATCTCCTGCCCGAGCTACTCGAAGTTTGGAAGCTTGACCTTGATGGTCCTCTCTCAGATCTGTCTCAGATCTGTAGATCCAGGGTTCTCCGGCCACGCTCCGGCATGTTCAAGCACTGGAAGCTTGATTCCTGACCGTTTCGACTTAGGATCTGATCTAGTTCTTCCAAGCCTTTCTCGCTTCTAGGGTTTCTCTGAAACCCTAAGCCATTCGAGGTTCTTTCAGCATTATTTGTTTAGATCTGTGCTATGTCTATGTTCTTCTTGACGTTTTGAGTGTTTTCCCCAAATTTCCTTTTCAAAAATCGTTTGATTTCAAATTAAGGTTTCTGAAAGTCTTTTGATTCTTGCTGTTCTTTTCTTTTAGATGTTTGTCTGTATTATGCTCGTATGTTTTCCTTCTCTATTACGCATGTATTGTCCTTCTTTTCTTTTATATGTGTGCTCACGTGATTAATCTGTGTTAAATTTTCTTCACTCTTCTACCATGTGTGTTTACTACTGAGTTTCTTGACTTTTGCTTTTCTGAACTCTGTTTGTGTTCTTGTTAAGCATGTTTCGTCTATTCTGGACTTGTCTAAGTTCCGAGTTTCCAAAACGTGTCCTTTTATGCTCTCAAATCGATTTTCTTTCTCTGATTGTTTCAAACCTGCTATCATGGTTTGTTTGTTTCTCATGAGACTCCTTGAGTCTGTTCACTTGCCTTCTCGTTTCTGTGTTTGATTCGATTTGAAACCCTAGAATTTGGGGGTTTCTTTGATAAACTGTATTAGGGTTTCACTTTGGGACCCTGGACCTTCAGACGCACTATGAATCTACGACTGAACTCGTACTCTTTTGTTTTATGATTCTAAACCTTGCAATGTTAGACTTTCTGTTTAATTTGTTTGCTTTATATATGAGAAACTCCTCTTTCAAAAGGTTTTGACAACTACTTGATTGATTTTGGACTCCTTTGATGGGGTCTCGACTGATTGCTACTGATTTTCTTTGTTTGAGCCCTCCTCTACCTATTCCTGACTGGGTTCATTCGAATCAAACCTGTTTACTTTGATTTTGTTAGTTGTCTGATTGATTCCCTTTCCTTTCTCTTTACAAATCGAGTACTGTTGAATGNCTCAAGTAGATACATACTAAATAGGGACGGATAATTGAGGGCCCTTTCAATTAATCACAATCAAAACGTAGATGAACAAATAGAGATTAAAACCAATTCAAAACTACATTAATATAACAATCGAGTCATCCCCAACGGTTTCATCAAAACCTTAGATTAAAGGATTTAGCTACTCATAACAACGTACGATAAAACTACTAAATTATTCATAGTGGAAGAATTGCAAGAAAAATAGAAGAGATAAAGAGCTATGATGTTTTGGGTGATATCTCACACTTGTTCTTCTTCCAAAAGTAATCGCAAAATAAGCCTCCTTTATCTTGGGCGAGTTTCTACATCTTATAAGGGTTTTACAAAAGTTTTCCCCAAATTGACACTTTGGCCCTTAAATTTCTGGATCGTGAACAGTTCACCGCGGCCGCGGCATGGACCGCGATCGACCGCGGTGAACACTGCCTGGGCTTATTTTTGTGTTTTGTCTCCGCGTTTTGCTCCGCTGTCCACCGCGGTCGCGGTGGACTTTTGTCCAGTCATTTTCTTTTGCTCTTTTGTGTTCGGGTACTTCTTGAGTGGGTGTTTTCTTCACATTATTGCCTCCAAACACTTCATGTTGCTTCCTCACATATAATATGTGACGACCCGACCCGTCGTCTCATGTGTTACCGCCCCGTTTTCCCCATTTATTGCTCTTTATGTTTCGTTATCGGCATTTGGTGAGTTAGAGTTGAATTGGTTTGGTTTGGTGGAGAATGAGACATTTAGTCTCCTTAAGGAAGGCTTGTGTTGGAAAGGTCAACCGGATGTTGACTTATAAGTTAGAGGGCTCGGATTGGAGTTCCAGTGATTCGGGTAGCTTCGGGAGGTGATTTGTGACTTAGGAGTGCGATCGGAATTGATTTTGGAGGTCTGGTGCAGAATTAGGCTTGAATTGGCGAAGTTAGTATTTTGGCAAATTCCGGTTGATAGGTGAGATTTTGATCCGAGGGTCGGAATAGAATTCCGAGAGTTGCAGTAGTTCCGTTAGGTGATTTTGGATGTGTGTGCAAAATTTCAGGTCATTCGGAGATATTTTTGTCGGGTTTTTGATCGAATGCGTAATTCGGAAGTTTTTAAGAAACTTAGGCTTGAATCCGATGTGATTTAATGGTTTTAGCGTTGTTAGATGTGTTTTGAGGATTGGAACAAGTTTGAATGAGGTGTTAGGATGTGTTGGTATTTTTGGTTGAGGTCCCGGGGGCCTCGGGGTGAATTCGAGTGGTTTAACGAGAGTTTTTGGAAGTTGCTTCAGGTCTGAGATTTCTATCATCTGGTATTTCCGCTTCTGCGAAAATGGACCGCAGAAGCGGGTGGAAAAGCGCAGAAGCAATCTTGTGTTGAATTGATAAGTTCCGCATCAGCGGACCCCTTTTCGCATCAGCGGGTCCGCAGGTGCGAGTGAATTACCGTAGAAACGATCTTGGGTAATCCGCAGAAGCGGAGAATATGTCGCAAAGGCGAAAGTGGTAAGTTAAGTGAGAAACCGCATAAGCGGGGAAATGGCCGCAGAAGCGGTCCCGTATATGCGGAAGCGGGACCGCATAAGCGAAAATCGCTGTAGGCAGAAGGGGTTTTATAATACCATATTTCATCCGCGAGCTTGGGGTATTTTCCACCATTGTTGAGCGACCTTGAGAGCTTTGGGCGAGGATTTTTGAGAGTTTCGACTGGGAATCGATTGGAGGTAAGTCCTTTGGCCTAATTATTCGAGTTTATGGTAGATTTAACATGAAAATTAGTGGAAATTCATCAAAAAGGGGGTAAGTTAGGGCTCGAGAAATTATAAGTTAAAAATGGAATTTGAAAGGTCAAATGGACTCCGATTTTGATAAATTTGATATGCATGGACTCGTGGCGAGACGAGGAATCCGATGATGTGAATTTCATAATTTTTCGAGAAGTGGGCCCGGGGCTCGGGTTTGCCAACTTCGTGATTTTCGATGTTTTTCGAGTCTTTTCGATTGGGTTATATCCCCTTAGCCTATTGTAATGTATTCCTTGTGGTCTTGATCAGATTTGATGCGCGAGGAGGTCAATTCAAGAGGAAAAGGCATAGCGAGCTAGACTTTGGGCCGGCTTGAGGTGAGTAATGGGTGTAAATGATGTACTGAGGGTTTGAGACCCTGGAATTTCACATCGTACTGCTATATTGAGGCGAGGCACGCGCTCTATGATGAGTGCAGGGCTGTTGGTTATTGGGGATTGTGACTTGGTCCGTCCCGGTGATGTTTTACTGTGTTTTTCTACTAGAACTTGTTGGAAATCATCGTTATTTGGAGTTGACTGTTGTATTTGGGCTTCGTGCCGGTTATTTGGATCCTTCAGGGATTGATTTCACTGATTTGCATACTTTGCACATTGTTTAACCTCATTCAAAGGTTATAAGTACTATTTTTTCAAACTCAGCCCCTTTTTCGAAACTTGAAAATTCAAATGATATTTTAAATGATATTTTGGGCTGTGGATTACTGATTTAAAAGTGCCCGAGGGGCTTATTGTTATTTCTGGATTTATGGATGGCTCGGGCTGCACGCCGCAGCAGTACTATGTGATATTGAGGCTGAGGGCCTGGTTGGTGCCACGAGATGGCTTATTTGCGCTTGAGCTGTAGGAGCCCCTCCGGAGTCTGTACACACCCCCAGTGAGCGCCGTCGACGTAAAATATATGGTTGGCTCGGACTGCACGCCGCAGTGGGTACCTGAGTGTACCGGTATTTGCATTGCATTGCATCATTGCATCATTCCTTACCTGTTACCTGTCATGGCTCTTTCTGTACTATTACTTTATTGACTTGCCGGTCTCACTGTTAAAGGTTTGGTACTGCCCGTTATAGTTGCCTTGTTTTTTTTTGTGATTTCTTATCTTCAGTTATTATTTATGCTTATTTCTCACTGAGTCGGAGTACTCACTTTACTCCCTGCACCTTGTGTGCAGATTTAGGTGCATCACAGTCTGAGGGAGGACCTGTCTAGCTGAGCAGCATTTCACCGGGAGCATCGAGGTAGCTGCATGGCGTTCGCAGCCTTGATCCTTCCCTCCTATCCCTATCTTTCATTATTCCGTTTCTTAGACAGTCTTGTTATAGGATGACACTCTGTATTAGAGGCTCGTAATCGTGACACCGGATCCTGTTTTGGGTTATGTTCTAGTATTTTTATTTGTTTTCAGTATACTACTCCGTGCTCACAGTAGTTTGATAAGATGGTTTAGTAATTTAGTATCTGTGCTCGAATTCCTAAATTATCATAAGTTGAGATTTGTTGTCGAATGGTCGGGCTTGCTTAACAATGTGTTGGGCGCCATCACGACCAGGGTTTGGGTCGTGACAAGTTGGTATCAGAGCCTAGGTTACTTGGTCTTGCGAATCATGAGCCGGTTTAGTAGAGTCTCGCGGATCGGTATGGAGACGTCTGTATTTATCCTCGAGAGGCTGCAGAACCTTTAGGAAAACTCCATATTCTTGAAATTCTTGTCGTGCGACTTTATTGATCCGAGAACTAAACTTCTGTATTCTATTCTCTCGCAGATGGCGAGAACCCGTGCTACCGGACGTGGCGGACGACCACTAGTACCACCCACTAGAGGCCGTGGACGCGGTCGTGGTCGTGGTCGAGGCAGACCAGCGAGGGCAGCACCTGTAGATCCACCAGCTGCCCCGGTTCAGGACCAGCCTCCAGCTGTAGATGCTCCAGCAGCACCTGTGCAGGCACCAGCAGTGCCTATTGTGATTCCTGGCCTCCAGGAGGCTTTGGCTCAGATATTATCCGTTTGCACTGGCCTGGCTCAGGCAGTCTCAGCCACTACTGCAGCAGCTACCTCACAGACCGGGGGAGGTCATCAGACCCCCGCTGCTCGCACACCGGAGCAGGTTGTTCAGGGATTGCAGACACCGGGAGCAGCCCCAGCTCAGCCAGTTGCACCAGTTGCACCAGTTGCCCCAGTTGCACCAGTTGCACCAGTTGCCCCAGTTGCACCAGTTGCACCAGCTCCAGGCTATGTGGTTCCAGCTATGCCAGACGATGAGCAACGTCGTCTTGGGAGATTCGGTAGGCTTCAGCCTCCGGGGTTCAGTGGTGCTGAGGGCGAGGATGACCAGGGTTTTCTTGACAAGTTTCAGCGTATGCTTCGCACCGCAGGGATTTTAGAGTCGAGTGGAGTGTCTTTTACTACATTCCAGTTCTCAGGGGCTGCATTTACCTGGTGGGAGGATTTTGAGAGGCATAGGCCTGTTGGTGCAGCGCCCCTTACATGGCAGCAGTTCTCCACTCTCTTTCTGGAGAAGTACGTACCGCAGTCTCGCAGGGAGGAGCTGCGTCGTCAGTTTGAGTGGTTGACTCAGGGGGACATGTCTGTGACTCAGTATGAGATGAGGTTTTCTCAGCTAGCTCGTCATGCTACTTGGATGATTCCGACTGATCGGGAGAGGATTAGGAGGTTCGTGGATGGCCTCAACTATTCACTACGTATTTTGATGACCAGAGAGAGGGTTTTGGGTGCCTCGTTCGAGGAGGTAGTTGACATTGCTCGTGATATTGAGGCGATTCGCCGCAGGGAGCGTGAGGAGAGGGAGGCCAAGAGGCCTCGGAGTTCAGGCAGTTTCAGTGGTGCTCCGTCTAGGGGCCAGTTCCAGCGTGGTAGAGGTCGTTCCTTCAGGCCTCCTCAGTCAGCTCGCTCTGAGTATAGTGGGGCTTCTTCAGGCCGTGGCCATCAGGGATTTCAGCAGGGCCAGCCTTCACTTAGTGCCCTTCCCGCACAGAGCTCTTCTCATGCCTCTTCAGCCCAGGGTTCTTCTGTAGCGAGGGGTTCCCTTCAGTCCCCTTCTCCAGTACCAGGCAGTTGCTACGAGTGCGGTGAGTTTGGCCATATGAAGAGGGAGTGTCCTCGACGTCGTGGTGGCCGGTTTCAGCAGAGGGATCAGCCCTCATCTTCTACTCCATCTACTTCAGCACCCTCCCAGTCAGATAGGGGTGGGGGCCAGGCAGCCAGGGGCTGCCCCAGGGGTGGAGGCCGATCTGGCGGTGGCCAGGCTCGATTCTATGCTCTCCCAGACAGGAGACGCCATTGCATCAGATGCTGTTATCACAGGTATTATCTCAGTCTGCCACAGGGATGCCTCTGTCTTGTTTGATCCCGGATCTACCTATTCCTATGTGTCTTCATATTTTGCTCATCACCTGGGTACGACCCGTGGGTGTCTTGCTTTACCTGTGCATGTATCTACCCCGGTGGGTGATACTATTGTTGTAGACCATGTGTATCGGTCTTGTCTAGTGACTATTGGGGGTCTGGAGACCCGAGTTGATTTGTTGCTGTTGAGCATGGTAGATTTTGATGTTATTCTGGGTATGGATTGGCTATCTCCGTGCCATGCTATTCTGGACTGTCATGCCAAGACAGTCATATTGGCCATACCGGGTGTTCCGAGGATTGAGTGGCGTGGCATGACTGACTATGTTCCTAGCAGGGTGATCTCTTTCCTAAAGGCCCAGCGGATGGTTGGGAAAGGTTGTCTATCGTATTTGGCTTTTGTGAGAGATGTTGGAGCTGAGACTCCTAGTCTTGATTCTGTGCCCGTTGTGAGGGACTTCCCTGATGTGTTTCCAGCAGACCTGCCGGGCATGCCGCCGGACAGGGACATTGATTTTGGTATTGATCTGGTGCCGGGCACTCAGCCCATTTCTATTCTTCCGTATCGCATGGCACCAGCAGAGTTGAAAGAACTAAAGGATCAGCTTCAGGAGCTCCTAGATAAGGGGTTCATTCGTCCGAGTGTGTCACTGTGGGGTGCACTGGTCTTGTTTGTGAAGAAAAAGGATGGCACAATGAGAATATGCATTGACTAAAGGCAATTGAACAAGGTGACAGTGAAATTTAAGTATCCCCTACCCCGTATTGATGATTTGTTTGACCAGCTCCAGGGGGCAAGGGTATTCTCCAAGATTGACCTCCGTTCAGGCTATCACCAGCTGAAGATTAGGGATTCATATATTATGAAGACTGCTTTCCGGACGAGATATGGGCACTATGAGTTTCTGGTTATGTCCTTTGGGATTGTTTTTATTGATGACATCTTGGTGTACTCGCGTAGCCAGGAGGAGCACGCACAACATTTGAGAGTGGTATTACAGAGATTGAGGGAGGAGAAGCTTTATAAAAAGTTCTCCAAGTGTGAGTTCTGGCTTGGTTCTGTGGCTTTCCTGGGGCACGTGGTGTCCAGTGATGGTATTCAGGTTGATCCAAAGAAAATAGAGGCGGTACAGAGTTGGCCTAGACCGTCCTCAGCCACAGAGATTCAGAGTTTCCTCGGTTTGGCGGGTTATTCTCGCCGGTTCGTCCAGGGTTTTTCATCTATTGCTTCGCCCTTGACCAAGTTGACGCAGAAGGGTGCACTATTTGTATGGTCGGACGAGTGCGAGGAGAGCTTTCAGAAGCTCAAGACAGCTTTGACCACAGCTCCAGTGTTGGTTCTACCATCAGCTTCAGTTTCTTACACAGTGTATTGGGATGCCTCGAGAGTTGGGATCGGATGTGTGTTGATGCAGGAGGGTAGAGTTATTGCATATGCTTCTCGTCAGTTGAAGCCTCATGAGAAGAACTACCCTGTTCATGACTTAGAGTTGGCTGCTATAGTTCATGCTTTGAAGATTTGAAGGCACTACTTATATGGCGTATCTTGTGAGGTATATACGGATCATTGCAGCCTTCAGCATTTGTTCAAACAGAAGGATCTTAATTTGAGGCAGCGGAGGTGGCTTGAGTTACTCAAGGATTATGATATTACCATTTTGTACCACCCGGGGAAGGCCAATGTAATGGCCGATGCTTTGAGCCGGAAGGCAGTCAGCATGGGTAGTTTGGCATACATTCCAGTTGGGGAGAGGCCCTTTGCAGTTGATGTCCAGGCTTTGGCCAATCGGATGGTGAGGTTAGATATTTCGGAGCCTAGTCGGGTGTTGGCTTGTATTGTTTCTCGGTCCTCCTTGTATGACCGTATTAGAGAGCGCCAGTATGATGACCCGCATTTGCTTGTCCTTAAGGACAGGGTTCAGCACGATGATGCCAAGGATGTGACTATTGATGATGCTGGTGTGTTGAGGATGCAGGGCCGGATTTGTGTGCCCGATGTGGATGGGCTGCGGGAGTTGATATTAGAGGAGGCCCACAGCTCGCGGTATTCCATTCATCCGGGTGCCGCGAAGATGTATCAGGACTTGAGGCAGCACTACTGGTGGAGGAGAATGTAGAAAGATATTGTGAGTTATGTAGCTCGGTGTCTCAATTGTCAGCAGGTCAAATATGAGCATCAGAGGCCCAGTGGTGTACTTCAGCGGATGGATATTACGGAGTGGAAATGGGAGAGGATTACTATGGATTTTGTGAGTGGTCTCCCTCGTACCTTGAAGAAGTTTGATTCGATTTGGGTGATTGTGGATCGGCTGACCAAGTCCGCGCACTTCATTCCGATGTGTACTACCTATTCCTCGGAGCGATTAGCAGAGATTTTCATCCGGGAGATTGTTCGGTTGCATGGGGTCCCAGTTTCTATCATCTCAGATAGGGGTACTCAGTTTACTTCTCAGTTTTGGAGGACTTTTCAGCGAGAGTTGGGCACACAGGTAGAGTTGAGCACCGCATTTCATCCTCAGACGGACGGGCAGTCCAAGCGCACCATTCAGATATTGGAGGCCATGTTGCGTGCCTGTGTTATTGATTTTGGAGGTTCTTGGGCTGAGTTCTTGCCACTTGCAGAGTTTGCTTACAACAACAGTTATCAGTCCAGTATTCAGATGGCACCGTATGAGGCCTTATATGGGAGACGGTGCAGATCTCCGGTTGGTTGGTTTGATCCCGGCGAGGCTAGGCTATTGGGGACAGAGTTGGTGCAGGATGCCTTAGAGAAGGTGAAGGTGATCCAGGAGAGACTTCGTACAGCTTAGTCGCGTCAGAAGAGTTATGCGGACCAGAAGGTTCGAGATGTATCTTATATGGTGGGCGAGAAGGTCTTGTTGAAGGTTTCGCCTATGAAGGGCGTTATGCGGTTTGGAAAGAAAGGGAAGCTGAGTCTGCGGTTTATTGGCCCTTTTGAGATACTTAGGAGGATTGGGGAGGTGGCTTATGAGCTTGCTTTGCCACCCAGCTTGTCTAGTGTGCAACCGGTATTTCATATATCTATGCTCCGGAAGTATGTTGGGGACCCATCTCATGTATTGGACTTCAGCACGGTTCAGTTGGATGATGATTTGACTTATGATGTGGAGCCAGTGGCTATTTTGGGTCGCCAGGTTCGAAAGTTGAGGTCAAAGGACATAGCTTCAGTGAAGGTACAGTGGAGAGGTCGGCCCGTGGAGGAGGCTACTTGGGAGACCGAGCGGGAGATGCAGAGCAGATATCCTCACTTGTTTGAGACTCCAGGTATGTTCCTTGACCCGCTCGAGGACGAGCGTTTGTTTTAGTTGGGGAGGATATGACGACCCGGCCCATCGTCACATGAGTTACCGCCCCGTTTCCCCCATATTATGTTTCTCTACGTTTCAGTATCGGTATTTGAGGTGATCGGGTAGAATTGGATTGGTTTTAGTTGGAAATGAGGCACTTAGCCTCTTAGAAGGAAGCTTATTTTGGAAAAGTCAACCGGAAGTTGACTATATAGTTAGAGGGCTGGGATGTGAATTCCGGTGATTTGGTTAGCTTCGGGGGATGATTTGTGACTTAGGAGTGCGATCGGAATTAAATTTGGAGGTCCGGTGTGGAATTAGGCTTGAATTGGCGAAGGTTGAATTTTGGCGAATTCTGGTTGGTAGGTGAGATTTTGATCCGGGTGTCGGAATGGAATTCCAAGAGTTGCAGTAGCTTCGTTAGGTGATTTTGGATGTGCGGGTAAAATTTCAGGTCATTTGGACGTCGTTTGGTTGGGTTTTTGATCGAATGTGAGTTTCGGAAGAATTTGATAAACTTAGGCTTGAATCCGTGGTGAATTGATGATTTTTGTGTTGTTGGACGTGTTTTGATGATTGGAACAAGTTCGTATTATGTTTTGGGGTAGGTTGGTATTTTTGGTCGAGGTCTCGGGGGCCTCGGGGTGATTTCGGATGATTAAACGGGAAGTTTGGACTTAAGTTTTGCTGCAGAAAATTCACAGCAGGTGCAGCCCAGATTTGGTCATCGCGTTCGCAGGGGTAGAACGCGTTCGCGGAGAGATGGGTTGCCAGTACATCGCGTTCTCGTGGATGTCATCGCGTTCGCGTAGAAGGGGCCAGGGGCCCTGCCTAAGTTGTTCAATGCGTTCGCGAGGGGTTGACCGCGTTCGCGTAAGAGGAGTGGTTTGTGAAACGCGTTCGCGTGGTGTAGGACGCATTCGCGTGGTTATAAGTCCTGGAGCATCGCGATCGCGGGTTGGGTACCGCATTCGCGTAGAGTAATTTTTGGTCAAAGTAATTTTCTTCATCGCGAACGCGGAGGTTTGACCGCGTTCGCATAGAGTAAATAATTGCTGGTCAGTAGGGCTTTTAAATCATTTTGTTCCGCGAAGGTTAGCCATTTTCCACCATTTTTGAACCACCTTGAGAGCTTTTTGGTAGAGTTTGAAGGGGATTTTGACGGGGATTGATTGGAGGTAAGTCTCGTGACTTAGAAACATCATTTTGTTGGAGAATCAACCTTTAATTCTTAGAAACTTGGGTAAAAATTGGAAGAACTAGGGCTTGGTTTTTGGAATGAAAAATTGGAATTTGAAGAGGCATTTGAACTCCGATTTTGATGAATTTGATATGTATAGACTCGTGGCGAGACGAGGAATCCGGTGATGTGAATTTCGTAATTTTTCGAGAAGTGGGCCCGGGGCTCGGGTTTTGCCAACTTCGTGATTTTAGATATTTTTCGAGTCTTTTCGATTGGGTTATGACCCATTTGACTATTGTGATGTATCCCTGTGGTTTTGATCAGATTCGACGCGCGAGGAGGTCGATTCGAGGGTAAAAGGCAAAGCGAGCTAGACTTTTGGCCGTCTAGAGGTGAGTAATGATTTTAAATGATGTTCTGAGGGTTTGAAAACTCCGGATTTGCACAACTTGGTGCTATGTTGAGATGAGACACGCGCTCCATGACGAGTGCGATGTCATTTACTATTGGGGACTGTGACTTGGTCCAGTCCGGATGATATTTTACCGCGTATTAGCAATGACTTGTTGTTTTCACTATGATTTGGGCTTATTGCCATATTTGGGGCTTATTGCCGACTGTTTGAACTCTTTATGAACTATCATCACTGTTTTCCTCACTGTTTGAAATATTATTTGAACTCAGTCCATGTGATTTACACTGTTTCTTGAACTCAGCCATATTTACTCAAACTTGGAGTTTTAAACTGATATTTGAACTATTGTT
>NW_017670792.1:436028-443879 GCF_001879085.1 Nicotiana attenuata
TTTTGAAACATTAACTGATTTAGAAAAAGGAAAATCTAATTGGTGATATTCAGCATAAGCCTCAAACCATTCAAAGAAATTGATTTGTTCTTTTATGTAGTTTAAAGACTCATAGTAGATACTTCGGATGTTTTTTCTATTATCTCCTTGAAAATTCTCAAAAAACCAAGTTCTTTTGAAAATATTTTCTGGTGAATAAAAATTTGCTCGAAGTTTTACTTTATCAATTTTGAAATCTTTTTCTAAAACACCTAATTCAGCACCTAAAGCTGAGTAAGTGGGAGATTGAGGTTGTTCATAATTAACTTCTGTTGGAGGGGTTGTCTCTACAGAATATTTGGCTTGTGGGATCCTAGAGTCGAAATTAACAGTTTCGATCCTAGAAGGAAAAGAAGATATTGAATGTCTTCCAGGCTGAATCTCAGACTGTGTCGAAGAGGATGAGACAGAGACTCTTTGGCTAAATGATCTCTGGAAGGAAATGGCTACAGATCCACTAGAATATTGTTGGATCTGAGAGACTGTAGTATTTTCTGGTTTTTCAGCTTGAGTGGCATCTTGTAGTAACCAGTTTTGTGGTAGAGAAACTTGGCTCCAAGAAATGGGTTTTGGTATTGATAGGTGAGATCTTTGTAGATCTGTTTTGAAAAGAACAGTTTCTCCTTTATGGAGGGTTTTCATGGCTCCAGTGTTAAAGGCAGAACTCGTGGCTTTGTACTGTATTCTATAAATAATTGCAACTGGTAAGGATCCAGTTTTGGTTTTGTAATTGGCTGTTTTAACATTAAGAGTTAAAGAATCTAAGATATTTCTATCTCTAAGAGACACCGTAAAATTAGGAAAACAATCAAAGTAAATTGGACCGCTACAAAGGCTGGTTTCTACCATTCCTATAAGGGAATCATTGAAGTCTAAAAATCTAGAATCTCTAAGACAGAGGAGTAAAGATGTGTCCAGTCCTTCCCTGGACAGAGGCCTAGCTGCAATCTGTACTAAACCAAAATTGAGATAATTGTATTTTCGCCTATATTTTTCTATAGACTTTGGATTTAAAAATTTGATTTCCTCATGATCTGATTCAAGAGGAATGGTTTGCTCAATTGTAGAAATATGATAATCACTGGTCAAGGGCCATGGTGAAGACTTGTAAATTGTGGACTGTGGATGTTTAGGGATCTTCCAGTCATCAATTGATTGCTGCAAATTTGAAAAGCTAATTTCTTCTTTGAGTTTTGGATTGGAGGAGGATGATGAGGAGGAAGATGAAGAAGTTGGAGAAGAGAAGGAATTTTTTGAAGGGGAGGAAAAAGGATGGAAGAAAGCCATGGCTTAGATCTACAAGTAACTACAACAAGATTAACAATGATAACTTTAATGCTTCCTGTTCTTGGTTCAAGAGACCAGTGGGTTCCATAAGGATAATATTCAAGTTCTTAACTCAATATTATGTAGAAAAGTTAGATCTGAAAACCAAATATATGGATACATGTCTTCTCTTAAATATAATAATTAAACCTAATTATTTCTTAAGAAGTTGTTCTTTAGGATGACCCAAAGGTTATAAATAACCATCTATAAGCCAACTGAGAACTATCATATCCACTTTTCTCAGAAAAACTGCTTATAGTGTAGATCCGAAAGGATTACAGTGCCATCCTTAAGAGATCTTCTTAAAAAAGTATAAGATTTACGAAAGATATATAAAAGAAGTCATATATCTATAGATCTGAGTTTGATCTATCAATACCACATAAAAGCAAGTTAAAAACAAGAATAATAATCCTTACTTCCCCCCATGGCTCTGATACCAAGGGGACCGGAAGCGAAACCCCTAAAAGATTAGGGGAAAAAGAAATAAATGCAAGGACAGGAAGCAAATAACAAGATATTTAAACCTGCAAAAGATACAGTTAGAGTGCAAGTAATTAAATTTATGGGGCAGAGCCGACCATGTAAATGAAATACGATAAAGTAAATTAGGCGGTTTAACCGACCATAATGCAGAGTAATATAAATGTAAACTTGGGCAAGAGTAAAATAAATATAAACTTGAATATTATTGAAACGAAAAAATTGATAATACAAGTTAAAACTTATATTAGTATAGTAGAGAGAGAGCTCTAACCAATTCTAGAGAGAGGAAGAGAATTCTTTCTCAAGTGGTAGTGTAAGGTTTAAACAAAGGGATTGAAGAAGTGGAGGTATCTACTGACTTAGAACTAGTAGATGCGGAAGTTGGTTTTGTAACTAAATATTCACCAAGGGATCGTAAATATTTGTTTGTATAATTATTTTGTTCAAAAATACTTTTAATATCTTTGCCTGTAATAGCTTCATTTTCATTTTTTAATTTGAAAGGATTAGCTACTACTGAAGCATTTGCATAACTTGTTGAAAATCCCTGTGCCGGAGGAAGTTCTGAGAGGACTTCTTCTCCTGAGGAGGTTTTCTAAATTTTTGAAACATTAACTGATTTATAAAAAGGAAAATCTAATTGGTGATATTCAGCATAAGCCTCAAACCATTCAAAGAAATTGATTTGTTCTTGTATGTAGTTTAAAGACTCATAGTAGATACTTCGGATGTTTTTTCTATTACCTCCTTGAAAATTCTCAAANAAAGATTAAAATATTCTAAATGACATCCCTTTTGAGAAAGGAACAAGTTGAATAATGAACATGGATCAATGATTCCCTAATTACTACATGAAAGCAGGTGTTTGGCTCTTTTCTGATCTATCATGCACTCAAAAGACCAGTTACTCAAAACCTATGTAGGCTCATAAGAAAATGACACAAATAATATGATCCTAACATAAGTTGCTGCTTCGTAAAGTGGCTTAGAGAAATTTTTTAGAGTTTAACAAGATTCAAACATTTCTTCCCTTAAACAAAAGTATATTCCGCCAAATCAAGAATAAGGAACTAACAACAAGTTGACAAATCAAGTGTTCATAGAATTCCTCATTGTAGCGAATTTATTCCTACGATATAGTGTTAATATAAAAAGACTTAAAATCTAACCTTCGTGTAATTTTCTTTCCAGACATGAAACTTACAATGATATCCCTCCTTACAAAAGTTAAAAAATAGAAATTTTAAGAGTGGAGCAACAGTAACGTTCTATTGACATGGTTTCTACATTTTGTGAGCAAAACTTAAAGTTAACTCCTAAAACAGAAGTGCTATCATTTTCTTTGTTGCAAAATACTTGAAGTGAGTGAAGGATGGTAGATTAAATCTATATTCACGAGTCAAATTAAACAGAATTTTGCCTTCGTCAAACCGAATATTTGATAATTCCTTCGTAAGTTTAAACGATGTATTATCAAGTTGCAAAGAGCTTGCTTCATATATACCCAATCTTTTACCTGTCGTACCATTCTATATCATGTTGTTAATACAGAAGTAGTGAAACAGAGATTAAATACAAAATATTTATTTTTAAATTACTTAAGCCAAACAGCCAGAGAAGTAAGTCTAAACATGCTTTACGCCTAAGCACAGAACAGACAAGTAGGTCTTATAGATATAACTATGTAAGAGTTAAGCCATGATTTCTACAACAAATAAGAAAAGAAATTTTCCCTTAACACATGTTTCTAATAGGTATAATAACGCATCCAGGGTCCTTTATATACAACTATTAAATATACTTTCTACCAAAAGAGACAAACAGAGAATAACTACTTGAATCAAACCGTCAATTAAAGTATGCTGATACCTACTTTTATGACATCTAAATCACGAAAGGAAACTAACAAAAATACTGAAGCATAAATTTGTTCAAATTTACAGAATCAAAAGAAAGACAAAAGGAAGATCACTGACCTTTTTGCGGGCAGCAAACCGAGGCGCGGATCTTAGATGTACTTTCAAACTCCGATTTCAAGCCCGATCCTTCCTCTCGGACAAAGGCAGATTCGACTAAAATAAATAAAGATAATAAATTTTGTGCAAGGGTAAATACCCAATAGAAACAGTAGGGGAGTCAAAAGAATGAAGCTTTTTTGAGATGAATAATAATTAATAGGCAAAGAATGATTTATAGAAGGTAAGAGAAGCGGCTCTCTGCTGTCCAAAATTGTTGAGGATGCTAGTATTTATTGTCACGACCCAATTCCCAAACCCGGTCGTGATAGCGCCTCTCGTGAAGACAAGGCCAGCCAACAGAACATCAATACCTCTTTAATACTTACTTAGCATGAATAAGTCTAAAACATTAATAAAACTGTCATATGTGCGGAAGAAAAGTGATAAAAATAGGGAACCGTCCCGACACAGCCCGACCGGGGTGTCACAAGCCACGAGCATCTAGAAGGATTTTTAATACAACTACTAGGCCTGTAATACATGGATTAAAAGTTAGAATCAAAAAGAAGAAATTCGGTGCCGCGAACGCTTGCGGTCACCTTGCTCAGCTACGATAGCAAATCCTCAACCAGCTCAACCCGCTACCGGGTAGACCAATACCTACATCTGCACGCGAGGTGCAGGGAGTAAAGTGAGTACTCCAACTCAGTGAGTAATAAGGGTAAATAATAACTGAGCAGCAAGAAACCACATAAAGCAAGTCATCATGCTATATAGAACAGTGTAACCCTTTTGGGAAAAACAGTGAAACCGTGTAAGCTTTAGAAATATCTGGGCTCAGTTTAAAACCTCCTTCGAAAATATCTTTTCCAACAGTTAAGCAAATGAATGCGAAACAAATAGTGCAAGTCAGCACATAAGTCAGCCCCTCGGGCACAGCACTCCATTAACAAATAACACCAGGGTATCAGGTAAACAGTGCAAGAAGTAGCATGGAAGCCAATGAAATGCGAGTGCTGAGATGTTATGACAAATAATACAAATAGGAGCAATGCATGAGTGCAATGCAATGCATATGCCGGTACTCTCAGGTACCCACTACGGCGTGCAGCCCGAGCCATCCATATATATTTAGCGTCGACGGCGCTCACTAGGGGTGTGTACAGACTCCGGAGGGGCTCCTACAGCCCAAGCGCAAATAATCAAGCCATCTCGTGGCACCAACAAGGCCCTCGGCCTCCATATCAATACAATACCGCTGCGGCGCGCAGCCCGAGCCATCCATATATCCAGAAATCACTATAACACTGCTGCGGCGCGCAACCTGATCCATGCTCAGTCCAGAAATGCACATAAGCCACTTGGGCAATATTAAAATAATGGTTCTCAGCTCAAACGTCAGTAGAATATTGTTTAAGTTTTCAAATCTTAGAAAAATGGTCGAGTTTGCAAAACAGTATTAAAACCCTGGACCAAGATCAAATAATATGCAAAGTAATGCAAAAACAGTGATATCAATCCTTGAAGGAATCACATAGTGCGCCACGAAGCCCAAACATGGCAATCAGCCCAAATTATGACAATTAATCTATTTTTATAAGGATATCACAAAACTACAATCAATTAGGTAGTAATTTTATTAAGCGGGACGGACCAAGTCACAATCCCCAACGGTGCTCTAACCCACGCTCGCTATCCGGCGTGCAAGTCACCTCAATACAGCACTATGATGTGCAAATCCGGGGTTTCAAACCCTCAGACTATCATTTACAATCATTACTCACCTCGAACCGGTGAAATCTCTAGCTCGCGATGCCTTTGCCCCTCAAACCGTCCTCCACGCGCGTCGAATCTATCCAAAATCAGAGCGAATACATCACAATATGCTAAGGGAACAATATCCAATCGAAAACAACCAAAAAAATAGCAAAAATCTCGAAACTAGCAAAATCCGAGCCCCGGGCCCACTTCTCGAAAAATTATAAAATTCACATCACCGGATTCCTCATCTCGCCACGAGTCCATACATATCAAATTTACCAAAATCCGAGCTCAAATGCTCCCTCAAATCCCAAATTTAAAATCTCAAAATCCCAAGCCCTAGTTCATCAATTTTTGGCTTAATTCCATGAATTTCTAGGTGGATTTCACAATAAAAACGAGTATGGAGTTCAAAAATCTTACCTCCAAATCATTCTCTTCGAATCCCTCTTCAATTTCTCCCAAGGAGCTCTCAAAATGATCAACAATGGAGGAAAAATGACTAAAACTCGCGGATGAAATGTTTAAAACCCTTCTGTCTGCTACAGTACCTTCCTTATATGCGATCGCGGACCAAGTCTTGCGATCGCAATGAACAAAATTGCACAGCCTCAATAAATGCACTATGCGAACGCACCATAACCCATGCGAACGCAATGAACGATTGGCCATAACTATGCGATCGCGGACCACCTTATGCGATCGCATAGGGCAACTCAGCTGGGTCCTCACTTTCTACTATGCGATCGCGTTCCTGCTAGTGCGAACGCACAGAACAAAATTTCAGCTTACCCAATTACTTCTATGCGATCGCGACCATGCTATAGCGATCGCATAGGCTTAATACCTGCAACATCTGATCTGCAAATTCCTGCAACTCCCAAAGGCTAAAAATGGCCCGGTTGACCACCCGAAATCACCCCGAGGCCCCCGGAACCTCAACCAAAAGCACCAACACATCCTAAAACATCATTCAAACTCGTTCCAATCATCAAAACACATCAAAAAGCGCTAAAACCATTAAATCACATCGGATTCAAGCCTAAGTTCTTCAAAAAACTTCCGAAATACGCATTTGATCAAAAACCCAACCAAACGACGTCCGAATGACCTGAAATTTTGCACACACATCACAAATCACATATCGAAGCTACAGCAACTCTCGGAATTCCATTCTGACCCTCGGATCAAAATCTCACCTATCAACCGGAATTCGCCAAAATACTAATTTCGCCAATTCAAGCCTAATTCTACACCGGACCTCCAAAATCAATTCCGATCGCACTCCTAAGTCACAAATCATCCCCCGAAGCTAACCGAATCACCGGAAATCACATCCGAGCCCTCTAACTCAATAGTCAACATTCAGTTGACTTTTCCAACTTAAGCCCTCCTTAAAGAGACTAAGTGTCTCATTTCTTATCAAAACCAATCCAAATCAATTCTAACACACCACATTCCGATAACGAAACATGAAGAAGCATAAAATGGAGGAAACGGAGTGGTAACTCATGAGACGACGGGTCGGGTCGTCACATTTATAGAGGTCTTCTAGGGTTAAAGAGCTTCAAAATTTGAACGTTTAAATCCAAACGTTGGGGAGAACAGATGCTCCTTTGCTTGAAATAGGCGTGCAAAATTCTGAGCTCGAATTTTTAAAGGTCAAAACTTTGTCAAAAAATGGAGAAAAAGGACAAAAGCAATCTGCCATTGCAGAAGATGAAAGAGACGATAGAAAGAGAAAGTGGGAAGAGAAACAGTCATAGTGATGGAATTTAGGTAAAGTCTTCAATCTAGTTAATTTGAGATATTTTGGAATACAAAATAGGGTAATTTCAGATTGGGCTAAAGTTTTGGGCCGATTTGGAGACTTAATAGGTGGGCCAGTTTGTCCGAAATTTGGGCCTACAGTGCTGAACATTTTCCTTCTTCCTTGCATATTTCTTTAGGCTTCTATTTAGATTTAAATTAAATATTACTATGTAATATTAATATGTTAATAATCAATCTATTTAATGCGCCTCGAAATAATTATGATAGCTAAAAATTGCTAAATAACCTACATTAATTGTTAAGTAAAATGTTATCATAAAATTAAAGAAAATGTATAATTAAAGAAATATAATTAATCCATTATATAAAGGAAAAGAAAAAAAATATTTTTATTTGCAATAGAAATAGTAGTAGTAGTTGTAGTAGTAGTAGTAGTAGTAGTAGTAGTAGTAGTAGTAGTAGTAATAATAATAATAATAATAATAATAATAATAATAATAATAAT
>NW_017670792.1:444461-455051 GCF_001879085.1 Nicotiana attenuata
AAACAAAGCAAAAAGTAAGTGTGATTTGCTACCGAACTTTGTGTTCGCTGAAACACTGGGGTTTGAAGTACCACTACACCAGTGTGTAATTCGTTCTATCCTGGGAGGAAATAATGCATAACCTTGGGTACTAGGAGGGGATTAAATTCCTTAAGGAAACATTGTGAATTCAGTGGGCTCGAATTGATTTCTATCTCTTTACGTTTTCTGTTTATATATTACTCTGCTTTGTTTTTTTCCAGAATTAGTTTACAAATACAGGTTACTAATAGTAAGCTCTCGCTATGCGCGGGATCCATTAACCCCCTAGGCCCTAACCCCAAATTGAATGACTAATTTCAAAACATTCCTCAATCCGTATCACCACTGCTTCTTCATATACAAGTTGGTACACATACGAAAGGAAGAAACTATTGAAAGAGAATATTCATCATTCATGTCCACAAAACAGCAAACAAGTTACTGTTCTTAAAGATTAAATGCCAAAACACCACACATTCTCTATTAACAATAGTAAGAACAAACTTGTGAAGCAAATAAACTTCACCACATCTGCCTGAACAACAAAACCACCAAAAGAATAGGAACTTTGTTAGCAAATTGGTAAATGGTTCAAGAGCTTGTGTTAGACATAGTTAGTTTGTATATGTGGGGGTTTCCCACATCGGTGACTTTAAATTACTTTTGAGGCCTTAAAAGGCTAAGCCCACTAACTCATATAGAATGAGTATTTGACATACTTCTAAAAGTATGTGTAATATATATTATTATATATATTAATTAATAATTAATTATATATATCTAATAATAATTATTATTATTAATTATTAATTATATATTTAAATGACTTGGACTTGCAGCAATTTCTGACTATATATGTATTATTTTTGTATTTATTTTTTGGAGCTGTTTCTGATTATTTGAATTCGAATTTAAATTTGAATTTAAATGGAACAGACATAACTGTTCGTATAGGAGTGTGACTTTTCTGAAAAGTCTTCTCTTGAATTCTATAAATACAAGGAGACTCCAGGAGCAGCGATATTCAATTTGCAAGTGTAATTCTGGCTTTGTTGTATCCTGACGGAGAATTGCTTGTAATCCCCTAAAGAATATACGGGCAATATCTCTTGAAAGATAGTGATCTTTCACGCCTCAAAGCTATACTTCTCTCTTAATCTTCTGCGATTTTCTAACAATTTTCAAGAGATATTCTGCTATGGAGAAGTTTATGTCTGTTGTAGAGAACCCAAAAGAGTTCATCAAACTAGATCGATTTGATGGATCGAACTTCACTCGCTGGAAGGACAAGATGATCTTCTTGCTTACTGCTCTAAAGATATTTTACGTCCTCGATCCAATGTTGCCTGCAATGTCAGAGCCCACTGAAGAAGATTCAGAAGATACCAAAGCAGAGAGGAAGAAACGCCAAGATGATGAACTGCTCTACCGAGGAAACATTCTGAACACTTTGACAGACCGACTCTATGATTTGTATTCCAATCTGAAATCACCAAGAGAAATTTAGACAGCATTGCGGACCGCATACGAAAATGAAAAGCGAGGTATTGATAAATTTCTGTCTTTACAATACTTTGAATTTAAAATGATTGAGACAAAGCCCATTATGGATCAGATTCATGAACTACAAATCTTAGTTTCAAAACTAAGTGATCTTGAAGTTAAAGTTCCGGATGCAATTCAGATAGGTGTCATACTCTCGAAATTGCCTTCTTCCTGGAATGACTATAGAAAGAAAATCTTGCATTCTCCTGATAAATTAACAGTGGATCAATTTCGAACTCACCTTCAAATTGAAAGTGAAACTCGTGCTCGTGACGCTATTGTCCAACCTTCGAGTTCTACTGTTAATTTTGTTAGTCAAAATGATACAGTAAATGGAAATAAAAATCTGAAAGTTTCTAATAAGCCTCGTTTTATGAAACGAAATGATTTGAAGTGTCATCATTGTGGGAAGAAAGGACACACGATTCGTGACTGCAGGTTTAAGAAAGCAGGAATTAACTTCAACCATGAGAATTCTGGAAATTCCGGAAATTCTGGAAATTCTGGAAATTCAAGAAAGTCCGAGAAAGCAAACATGGTGGAGAGTTCTTCTCAAGGCTTGGTTGCAATGGTTTCTGTAGCACCATGTAGTATGGTCACAGAATTAAACATGGCTGCTGTTGCTAGTCAGAGTCAAGACTGGTGGTTAGATTCTGGTGCCACAGTTCATGTCTGTTACGAAAAGAACATGTTCAAGACCTATGCAGAAGTAAAGGAACCCGAGAAGGTTCTGATGGGCAACCATGTGACCGCTGATGTTGCAGGAAAGGGAAGTGTTGAGATAAATTTCACTTCCAAACAGAAGTTAACATTGCTGAATGTATATCATGTTCCCGACATGAACAAGAACTTGATGTCCGCTAGTTTGCTGTCTAAGAGAGGCTTCAAGATAGTCATACAATCTGATCATGTAATAGTAACTAAGAATGGTATTTTTGTTGGAAAAGGATACAATTGTAATGGCATGTTTAAATTGAGTATTAATGAAATAAATTATGTTTCTGCTTATTGTTGAGTCTGATTCTATTTTATGGCATGCTAGATTAGGTCATTTAAATTTTGGTTCCTTAAAATATATGTATAGAATTGGTTATATATCATGTAAAACTGAACATGTAGGGAAATGCAAAATTTGCATACAAGCAAAAATGACAAAGAAACCATTTCGTAAAGTTGAAAGATTTTCAGAATTATTAGACTTAGTACACTCTGACATATGTGAATTAAATGGTGAATTAACTAGAGGAGGCAAAAGATACTTTATTACTTTTATAGATGACTTCTCTAGATTTACATATGTTTATTTACTTAGAACAAAAGATGAGGCTTTTCAAAAGTTTAAGGAATATAAGTCAGTTGTAGAAAATCAAAAAGGTAGGAAAATTAAAATAACTCGGAGTGACAGGGGCGGAGAATATTTTCCTACTGAATTTAATAAGTTCAGTGAAGAGCATGCATTAATACATCAAACAAGTGCTCCCTATACGCCACAACAAAATGGATTGGTTGAAAGAAAAAATAGAATTTTAGTGGATATGGTTAATGCTATGATTTTAAATGCACACACCTACCACATAATTTATGGGGTGAAGCTTTATTAACTGCATGTTATATTTTAAATAGAGTGCCTTCAAAAAGTATGCATATTTCACCTTATGAGATTTGGAATGGTAGAAAACAAAATTTAAATTATTTCAAAGTGTGGGGGTGTATATCTTATTATAAGGTTCCTGATCATCATAGAACAAAATTAGGGCCTAGAGGAATTAAAAGTATTTTTGTAGGATATGCACAACATTCAAAAGCATATAGACTGTTAGATTTGGAATCTAATACTATTGTTGAATCCATTCATGTTGAATTTATAGAAAATAAGTTTATAAAAGATACTACGGATGAGCATTTAGTTGAACCAATTCAAAGTAATGTTGGTATGAGTAAGAGGTCATACTCAGAAATTGTTAACAATGAGAAAAGTGACAATACTCAATTAGAACCTAGAAGAAGCCTAAGAATTAGAAAAGAAAAACACCTCGATTCTGATTTTATTTCTTCAGATTCCATAGTTTTTCTTGTGGAAGGATATAGAACATCTGTAAGTTATAAAATGACCATCTTGTTTAATGTTGAAGATGACCCAACAACATTCCAAGGAGCTATGGCTTCGAGGGATGCTGCTTTTTGGAAAGAGGCTATCAATGATGAAATAGACTCAATAATGTCCAATAACACATGGATTTTAGTTGATTTTCCTCCCGGGTCTAAACCTATAGGTTGTAAATGGGTATTTAGGAGAAAATATAACACGGATGGTTCTGTACAAACATTTAAAGCAAGACTAGTTGCAAAAGGCTTCACGCAAAAGGAAGTCATTGACTACTTTGATACGTATGCTCCCGTAGCTAGAATAACATCTATTAGAGTACTTTATCTTTGGCATCTATATATGGTCTGTATGTACATCAAATGGATGTTAAAACTGCATTCTTAAATGGAAACTTGAGCGAAGAGATTTATATGAAACAACCTGAAGTATTTGTTCTTCCTGGAAATGAACATAAAGTTTGTAAGTTGATAAAGTCTCTATATGGATTGAAACAAGCACCAAAGCAGTGGCATGAAAGATTTGATAGTATAATACTGTCTAATGGATTCGTACATAATCATGCTGACAAATGTATTTACTCCAAATTTGTAAAAGAATATGGAGTTATCATTTGTCTCTATGTTGATGACATGTTGATATTGGGTACGAATATGCTTGGAATTTCTGAAACTAAGAAGTATTTAACTTCTGTTTTTAAGATAAAGACATACAATGAAGTTGAATACTGTCACGACCCAATCCATACCCGGTCGTGATGGCGCCTCTCGTGAAGACAAGGCCAGCCAACTAACCAAACCTTTCACTCAACTTATAAACATGAGATAAGAGATAACAACTTAATGGCAATTAGAGAACTGTTAATTACTACCCGACCGGGTGTCACAAGTCACGAGCATCTAGGGAAAAACTTAAACACAACTACAGGCCAAAAATATATATCAAGTGATAATTTATGGAAACAAAGACAACATCCGGTGCCGAACGCTGGCGGTCACTTGCTCATACAATAAGATACTTCCAATCCGCTAATAACCCGCTACGGAGTGAAGATACCTGCATCTGCACGCGGGTGCAGGAGTAAAGTGAGTACTACCAATCGGTGAGTAATAGAAGTAATAATACTGGAGCAGTCAAAATCAGTAAAATAACCACGGGCTGTACAGAACGGTACAATTTCCGAGAAAACAGTTAATCAGAGTATTCTTTAGAAAATGTTTCGGCTCAGTTCAATCTCTTCGAAAAATGCGTTCCTTTACAATAATTACGAAACTGTTCAAAATATTAATGTTGATTAACACAGAAAATCGGCCCCTCGGGCACAAATATCACAGCATAGCAGGTATAATACAAATAAGTATGCAAAGATGAACACTAAAAGTTCGCCCCTCGGGCACGAATTTGTTACTATTCAGTCATTGTTACTGCCGGTCAGCCAATTGTTTACCTGACCCAATGGTGTTTCAAGTGCCTTTTACCTGGTACTATTGTTACCTGATCTGGGTCCAGCCTGTTACCTGACCCAAAACAATGACAGTTGTTCATTGTTCCACGTCCAATTCTAAATGGTACTCCTCGCCACTGTGGGTGGCAGATTCGGAAGGTCCCTTAAGCCAGCGCTATACTAACATAAGGCCTGAAGCCTGTTACATATCAACGATGGGCCTGAAAGCCTTCCTCACATCACTCGAGGCTGGAAGCCTCTCTCACATCAATAGCATTCATCCTCACTTAATGGCCCCTCGGCCTCAATCAGTCCAAAATAATCATAAGCCTCGGGCATCAGTAAAGAAACATATGCTCAGCTCAACAATAGTTCAAAATATCAAGTTAAAACTCTGAGGATTGAGTGAACAATATAGCTGAGGTTCATGAAAAGTGTAATGACAAATGACTGAGTTCTAATAATATTTCAAATAGTGAGAGAAACAGTGATGATGTGCTCATAGGGATTCAACACGCTGCAGCATAAGCCCCAAATATGGAATAGCCCAAGTCCTAGTGAAAAAACAACAATATAGGAATACGCGGTAAAAATCACAACCCGGGACGGACCTAGTCAAATCCAATGGTCTATCACCACGCTCTCTATTCGGCGCAAAGTCACCTCAATATAGACTTGAGCAAATCCGGGGTTTCAAACCTTCAGGATATCATTTACAATCATTACTAACCTCATCCGGCGAAATCTCTAGCCCCGGGACCATTGCCCCTCGAATGGCCTCACGCGCGTCGAATCTAACCAACATCAGAGCGAGTACATTCAACAATTGCCAAGGAACGATGCCCCATCGAAACAATCGAAAATAAGCAAAAATCTCGAAACTAGCAAAAACCCGAGCCCGGGCCACCTTCTCGAAAATACAAAACTACATTACCGGATTCCTCGTTCGCCACGAGTCCATTACATATCAAGTTACCCAAATCGGAGTTCAAATGCCCTTTTCCAAATCCCCAATTTTCATTTCCAAAAACCAAGCCCTAGTTTTTCCAATTTTACAACAATTTTTCAAGAATTAAAAGGTTGATTCTTCATATAAAAATGACGTTTCAAGGTCACGAGACTACCTCAATTTATTCCCGCAAATGCTTCTTCAATCTCTACCAAAAAGCTCTTAAGGTGGTCAACAATGGAAGGAATCATCCAAGCTGCGGGAATAAATTATTGAATAAAACCCCCATACAGTCCAGTTTTCGCTCTTTTGCGGTCCACGCCCCTGCTTCCGGCGTGAACGCTTGTCGGTCTTGTCCGCTTAAGCGGAAATGTCATTAAATCACAAGGGTCGCTTCTGCTACAACAATTTCTCTCGCTTCTGCGAAGTCTCACCTCCAAGCCAAACCGCTTTCTGCGACTCTTTCCGCTCATGCGGACTCGTTTAGCAAAAATACTTCCAGGTTTTTCTCGCTGGAACGATTCTACACTCACGCCATATTCGACCTGCGAATGCTCTTCTCCAGCTTCGCGCACACGCCTGCATCTGCCTGGTCTCCTTCCGCAGAGCGGAAATACCTTATGCAGCGCAAGACACCTGGCAATCTACAACTTTCAAATTTTCTTCAATGGGCACCCGAAATCACCCGAGGCCCTCGGCTTCAACCAAAGCCACAAATGGTTCTAAAAATTTATTCAAATTGCCCAATCAACGAACACCCTCAACTAACACGTAAAATCATTTGAATTACATCATTCAATCTAGTTTTTCTTAAAACTTCCGAAATACGCATTTGAATCGAAAAACGTACCGCTAACACCTCGAATGGTTCTGAAATTTTGCACATAATCCAAAATCACCTAACGGAAGCTACAAACAATCTGGAATATCCATTCCGACCCTGATCAAAATCTTACCTATCAATCGGAACTACGCCGAAAATACAATTTGCCATTAAGCCTATTCTAATAAACCGAACTCAAATCATTCCGTCGCACTCCTAGTCAAATTCCCTCCCGAGCTACGATCACCGGAAACCACATCGAGCCTCTAACTCATAAGTCACGTCCGTTGACTTCTCCAACTTAAGCATTCCTTAAAAAGACTACAGTGTCTCATTTTCTACCAAAACCATCCAAATAATTAACACACAAACACTGATTTTATGACATGAAGAGCATGAAATGGGGGAATGAAGCAAGTAAACATGAGACGACAGGTCGGGTCGTTACATCCTCCCAACTAACAACAAACGCTCGTCCTCGAGCGTTCCAGAATGTACTAGAAGCACCAGAACACTGAATGACTTTCAAGATGATACCTGGGGTGGCCTCGCACCCTATCTCGCATTGGTCTATATCTATATAGCTCGAAATTTCACGTAACTGCCATACATAGACCACATTTGCACTTTCCCCGAAATAAACACAAGATCAGAAATTCACATCTATATTCAGAACATAGCCCGAACCAACTATATCCATATTAACAATATGACGCGCATCTACGGAACGGTCCATGGTCAATAACCGTAGAGTCCTCAGGTGAAAGTCATATGATATACGGTACCACGGATCATTATCAGTCCGACAGCCTCAGCCGAGCACTCGATCACTGATGATACTCCTATTCGACAGGCCGCTAGCTTAGGAAATGGTGCTGCCACCCCACAATACCGGCGGCTGGGCAAAGGTTTAGATACTCGGGAGATAGGAAAGATCAACCTAATATATTATTGAGCTAGAATAATCTTATTTAATTCGAAAAGACAATTTCATAACTGCACGTTAATTGTGAATTTACTGCTAAGAAACAGATTGATAAACTTAAACATGTCGAATTAAAATATCCGTCAACAGTAGGTTTGGCTGCCTCAGCATCAATATACATCCCGAAGCCACTTCCTTTTTCGTTTTAATACCCGGACAGTTGTTGTGGATACATTGAAGCCTAATAAAGGCGAAGGGCTCAAACGGCTCGATATTAACTACAAACTGTTTATTAGTTGATCTTGAGGGAATGGTATTGGTTATCGCAAGTTGTTAGAAAGCTTTGTATAATTCGACTGACTAGTTTCGATATGAAGTGTTGGGATTTCAATATAAATGATGACTTTAGCCAACGATTTTACATAAGAACACCGAACAACACCCACCGAGGTTTTATCGGTATGGGTTTTATTGTGGCGCAATGCCTGGTGGTGATAAGCAGAACTTCGACCTTTTTAGAGTGTCTGGATTAATTGTTGGTATATCAATACAGGACCTAATGAATAGTTACCTGGGGTACAGGGTACATGAGCGTGACTTTGCATAATAGCATGGCTGCAGGGCTCATTATGATAAGTATGTGAGAATTGTACTGGAGATCTCTGTAATGTACGTCTATAATTGATTTTTCCAGGGGAAAAAAGTGCCGTCAAAACGGGAAGAGAGCTGTACCACCATTTGGGTCATGGGTATTTTATCAAAGCTCGAGTTTCAAGTACATTTAATGTGTAACAACAAGGCTGAGATCCCGGTTAACAATTTTCCAAGCTTAATATTGATATAGGAAATGGAGAATACAGTGCATAGAAATGGAGTAGGGTGAATCTACGAGGAACCTCGCAGGCAGGCGGGTTATAATATATGCTCTAGGGAAAGGTCATATTGGGAATGTTTTAAAAGTAATTTCTGATTACGCCAGAGGAACGAGCGTGGCTTGTTAAGGGTTGGGGGAAGGAGTTGACCCAACACCAGCTGAGTCGGTCCCTCAAAATGAGTTCTTACTCTCAAACAACTGTTTTACACTCAAGATCAATCTCCCTACAGTTTCTCACCAAAAAATGCTTGCACAAAATTTCTTGACCAATGGTTTCATTTACTAGCTTGGGTACTAATTGTAATTGAATTGTCGATGTATGGATTGCGCTCTTTGAGAGAGTAAGTTCATTACACCCACGGAAAACAAAAATTAACGACAATCTTAGTCGTATCCTTACTAAGGGAAAAAGCCTCGATCATTAGGGAGTTGCCGATGAAAATAGCAATTACTCACAATACACGGGAGGACAATCTACTTACTAGAGATTCATCTTTGGCCTGCTCGAGGCTCGGTCTCTAATGTGTAGTTTCCGTGGTGCATAATGTAACGCAGCCAATTGTCCTAGCATTTACCGGCAACAAACTGATAACGCCTCACAGCACAGAAAAGCAGTCGATACATCTTTCGTGTACGATCATTGCTGGTAAACAAGCTTTCAAGTAGATCGATCGGAGATTTTATCGGGAACTAAATTGTGACCGTTTTTCGAGAAAACGCAGAGTAACATTACTCGGCGGCCAACCAATGGTGAGATAATCATACAGTGATAGTGCGTAGCTTGAACACATCGGGGGCAACAACGTGTTCCAACGTAATTTGTTCTCGGGTGGCAATACCCGAGAAGAAGTCCTCGGAACATATTGGCTATAAGGTAACGCTTCCACTACTAATTATGAATCCGAGAGGGTGACTGCATGCGCCAAGTGAGGAACCTTCGTAGCGAGAGGTATGTGTGCCTGTAGCGGCTATATCGGTTCACGCGGTGAAATATATTTGGATACTGTGGCAAAAATTCTCAACCCGACTCGGAATCTAAGCTCGCTCGTTTGGTGAACATGCGGCCCGGTTTCTTCACAAGGAAATACCATCAAAGAAAAATAGTCCCCCTCAAGTTACAATTCTCGGGAAGTTTTTGGGAACTAAGACTTTCATAGGGGGGAATTAGTAGAATCCGATGTAAATCCGTTCCTGACACTGGTCTATGATTTTAGTGGTTTGTCTGTGAGGTGCATTTTGTCACTAGAAAGGTGCCCTATTGTGAAGAGAGCAATAAAGTGCCTAATGCCGTTAATCACATCAGCCTGTTCCTGTCTAGGCATCTTGAAGGTATATCACACTCTGCCAAGCGAACATAAGATTCTCTTTTTTAATGTTCGCGTCTCGCCACTGTGGCAACCCGTTGGCATCCCGACATACGCTCGTAGTTACAAATGTCTAAGGAATTCCCACAGCTTATGTTACTCAAGGCTCTGGAGGGTCTGAAGTTGGTCCCTCAACAGTAACATCCGAGAAAATCTTTAGAGGACATAGCTCCAGTTCAAATAAAGATCCACTCTAGCCTCTCAATCCTTTGGCCGATAAAGGTGCTGATACATGCGATCACGAAATACGACATGGAGTGTCTATCTGTTGGAAACTCTCGATACTTCCAGACCAGGTTGCAATAGTAAGGGTAATACTCACGAATTTCTGCAGGTTCTAGCGGCTTTTCATGCAGGTATTTCCGCTATTGCGGAAACGAGAGCAGAATACATGCGCTGTGTGAAGCCGGTAAGCGGGAGAAAGCATGCGGTAGGAGTTGCGAGAAACGGCAATGGTTTTCGAGCACATCACGGTACCCATTTTTCCATGGTGCCGAGGGACAAGATAAAGATTTTCGTCAAAATTATATTCACAGCTTTA
>NW_017670793.1:0-5284 GCF_001879085.1 Nicotiana attenuata
TCAGTTTTCGTGCGCAAGTGTCATCAATGTCAGGGTACATGGAGATTTTGATTCATTCTCCACCATCTGAATTGCATACAATGTCGGCACCATGGCCGTTCGTTGCTTGGGGAATGGATGTCATTGGGCCGATCGAGCAGCGGCGTCAAATGGGCACAGGTTCATTCTGGTAGCTATTGATTATTTCACTAAGTGGGTGGAGGCGAAGACCTTCAAATCTGTGACCAAGAAGGCAGTGGTCGATTTTGTGCATTCGAATATCATCTGTCGGTTTGGGATCCCGAAGGTAATCATCACGGACAATGGGGCCAACCTCAACAGTCATTTGATGGCAGAGACATGTCAGCAGTTTAAGATCACGCACCGCAATTCCACCCCATATCGTCCTAAGGCGAATGGAGCGGTCGAAGCAGCTAACAAGAACATCAAGAAAATACTTCGGAAAATGGTAGAAGGGTCCAGGCAATGGCATGAGAAGTTACCTTTCGCCCTTTTAGGCTATCGCACTACTGTCCGCACTTCAGTGGGGGCGACTCCTTATTCACTGGTGTATGGCACTGAGGCAGTAATACCTGCAGAGGTTGAAATACCGTCCCTTTGGATTATTGCCGAGGCAGAAATTGATGATGTCGAATGGGTTAAAGCCCGCTTGGAACAACTAAGTTTGATTGATGAAAAGAGATTGGCAGCACTATGTCACGGTCAGTTGTACCAACAGAGAATGGCAAGAGCATATAACAAGAAAGTGCGTCCGCGGAAGTTTGAAGTAGGGCAATTGGTGTTGAGGCGTATCTTACCTCATTGGGCTGAGGCAAAAGGAAAGTTCGCCCCGAACTGGCAAGGGCCATTTGTTGTAATCAGAGTGTTGTCCAATGGCGCATTATATTTGACAGATGTGGAAGGAAAATGTGTAGAAATGGCTATCAACTCTGATGCAGTCAAGCGATACTTTGTATGATTTCTTGGTTTAATTGTACTTTATTATATTTGGCATATTTTTGAGATTGAAATGACGAAGGCATTTTGTTCTGCTATCCTAATACTTTATCCTTTGTTATCCCTTTGAGCCTCATTTACTTTATTTCGTACCCCTCTTTCGGAATCAATAATAACTCGGAAGCTCGAGCAAGGAAAATCAGTGAAGAAACAAGAAAACACAGTCCAACAGAAAGAAAAGGAAAAGAAGAAGAAAAGAAAAAAAAGAAAAGAAGGCAAAAAGACAAAAAAAAAAGAAAAAAAAATGAAAAAGAAAAGAAAGGAAAAGAAATGAAAAGAAAGAAAAGAAAGTAGAAGAAAAGGAAAGATTGCAACAACAAAGTAATTTCTATGACCTGAACTACGTTTGACTTGATCCCGAAAGGGTATGCAGGCAGCCTCTCCCTAAGGTTCTGTCACATCAAAACAAAATCCCAAAAGTCCCCACGAAAGAAACTGGGGCAGCAGTTGTGGTTGTGCAAGAAATTTGATTCCGAAAGTTGTAGTATCGAACCCACGTCGAATTGTTTTAGAGCCTTTGATACCCTTTCTTTCTAACCCTATCCAAAAGCCCACATTATGGTCCAAAGGAAGACCTTCTGATCAGTCTTCGAGAGATGCCAAGTCAAGCGAGTAGAGGTGGATCATATCAGGGGCAACACTCCGGTCCAAACGAAGGAAATGAAGAATGAGAGTGTCTTGTTGATGCGAACCCTCACGGGTATCCCAAGGCGACGAAAGCTGAGAGAAATAAAAAATGAGAGAGTCTTATTGGTGAAAACCTTCACGGGCACCATAAGGCGATGGTGAGTTGAGAAAAAAGACCAAAATGAGAGAGGCTTGATGGTGAAAACCTACGGGCACCACAAGTCGAAAAAGGATTGTGATTCAAATCGGATAAGCGGAGCATTGAAGCCCAGTTTCACGGCGAAAAGGTACAACAAGAGCTGAACATCAGATTTGTTTAACAGAATAGGCTGCAGGTGCATGTCAAGGTCATCAGAGTCGGTGTCCACATCCGATAGGCTTATACGTTGTAGTTTTCTTTCCATTATCCTTTACTCTATTCGTTTTGTCTTATTTACTCCCTCTTCCTGAGTCTGTTTGGTCATAACAAGTGAGAAATGACTTCAAAATCTGCCACCAGCTTTCCAATTGAACAAAACGGTATCTGGCCAGCATATCAAATCGTCATAAGTCAGGAAAAACAGCAGGCACACTGAGTTGGCAACAATCTACATGCTTCGGGATCCTTGTGAAATGCACGGGCTTGGTATTTGTCAATTCATGGACAACACAACAAATGAAGTGGTTGGGGTGAATGGATCAAAGGTATTTTCATTGAAACATGAAAGGTTTGGTACATATCAGATGGAGGGTGCTTGGTGAACGGATCAGAGGTATTTTCTGCGTTAAGGAAAGTGGTTAACAAGGTCTCCAAGTGGGAATCGGTTATCAAGGCAAGTGAAGGAACAATACAACTTCAAGGCCGAGGCCAGTGATTAAGTCAAGAAAGAACACCATAGACGTACTTTGGGATTCATATGAGACATAAGGGTTGGGGGATGCCAGTTCATGTAATGCAACAAGTAGAGGATATCGGGAACAAGCAAGGTCTTCGGGTGGAAATCAGTCATCTTGGCAAATGCAGGAGCAGCTAGCCTCAAAGTTCAAGGCCACAAACTAACCACCACATTTTAAACTCACAAGTTTTCTTTGTTTGAAACAGGAACAATGCAGTGCAAGAAAGTTGGTTCAACAATAAGAAAAAAAAGAAAAGGAAGAAGAGGAGAGCCGACAAAAGGGAAGTTTCTCAAATCTTCGCCCTTGCCTGTCTTGTTAGCGCGCATAAAATGCTGCCATTGCTTTTCACATTGTTTTCCTCCTAGGATCTGAATCCTAGTCCGATGGATTTTCCTCCAAATCAAAATCTTAGTCTGATGAATTTCTCTCCTAAGATAGAAGACCTAGTCTGATGAACTTTCTCCTAGGATAGAAATCTTAGTCTGATGAATTGTTCTCCTAAGATAGAAAACCTAGTCTGATGAACTTTCTCCTAGGATAGAAATCTTAGTCTGATGAATTGTTCTCCTAAGATAGACAACCTAGTTTGATGACCTTTCTCCTAGGATCAGAATCTTAGTCTGATGAATTGTTCTCCTAAGATTGAAGACCTAGTCTAGTGGGCTTTCTCCTAGGATCAAAATCTTAGTCTGAGGAATCTTTCTCCTAAGATAGAAGACCTAGTCTGATGAATTTTCTAGTCAAATGTCCTTGGTTTTACTCACAGGATCGTGCATTCCAGTCAAGTCTTTAGTTTTACTCTCATCATTGCATCAATAGCTTAGGTGATCTACATTTTGCTAACAAGCTCACAAATCTTCCTAGTGCAAAACTGGGGCAGAAAATTTTCTTTGTTTATTTTGTTGCAGTCAGGAGCCCACCTGGAGAACAAGGGAATACTTTTCAAGTTCAGCAATCAGGAGCCCACCTGGAGAACAAGGGAATACTTTTCAAGCTTCAACAATCAGGCGCCCACCTGGAGAACAAAGGAAGTACAATTCAAATTTTAGCTTTTAATTTTTAATATTTGATAACATAATGTACGCAGTCACCAAACTGCGGCAGAAAATTTTCTTTGCTTGTTTATTTTGTTGCAGTCAGGAGCCCACCTAGAGAACAAGGGAATACTTTTCAAGTTCAGCAATCAGGAGCCCACCTGAGGAACAAGGGAATACTTTTCAAGCTTTAGCAATCAGGAGCCCACCTGGAGAACAAGGGAATACTTTTCAAGCTTCAGCAATCAGGCGCTCACCTGGAGAACAAGGGAAGACAATTCAGATTTTAGCTTTCAATTTTTAATACTGGATAACATGTTGTACCCAGCCACCAAGCTGGGGCAGAAATTTTCTTTGTTTGTCTATTTTGTTGCAGTCAGGAGCCCACCTAGAGAACAAGGGAATACTTTTCTAGTTTTGAAGTCAGGAGCCCGCCTGTATAGCAGAGGAATACATTTCAAGTTTTGAAGTCAGGAGCCCGCCTGTATGGCAGAGGAATACATTCAAGTTTTGAAGTCAGGAGCCCGCCTGTATAGCAGAGGAATACATTTCAAGTTTTGAAGTCAGGAGCCTGCCTGGATAGCAGAGGAATACATTTCAGTTTTAAAGTCAGGAGCCCGCCTGGATAGCAGAGGAATATTTTCAAGTTCAGCAATCAGGAGCCCGCCTGGAGAACATGGGAATACTTTCAAGTTCAGCAATCAGGAGCCCGCTTGGAGAGCATGGGAATACAATTCAAGTTGAAGTCAGGCATCACCTGGAAAAAGGGAAAACACTTCAGAATGCAATTCAAGTCAGCAACAAAAGAGGCTTGCGGAAAGAATGCGAGTCAACAGTCCGAGATGATCATCGGAAGTTAGTCACAATCCAAAATAATAAAAGAAGAGGAGAAACAAAAAGAAGGCAAAAGTGAATCCAAATGCAGAAGTAGAGAAAGATGTGAATTGCTTAAGACGTGATTGGAGTCACAAGCATGGTGTGGTGTCCGGGTTTGGTTCGAAAAGCTGAGGAAGAATGAATTAGCACTTGCAACTAGCTAGCGTCAAGGTTCAGATCCAAAGTCTGCATGAAGAACCATTCAAGACTCAAGATCAAGCTTCAGAAGACTTATAGATAGGAATCTTGTAACTCGTAGTTGACAGGCTTCGCTAGTCTTTTTCATGTTTTGAGTTTTGAGGTAATAACAGGATCGCGGACCGGAACCTCGACGGAACAGCAACTCGACCGGCTCTCCACCTCGGTACTCCATCACCTCACTCACTTCTGAACTACACGTGGCCTGATTCCTTTATTGCCAAGGATATGTAGGCAGCTCAAATACCAGGGCTCGGTCACAATCTCCTTTCTTTTAGCTTTTGGCCTCTCTAAATAAGGGTCGGGTCAAAAACCTGTCTATTCATTCTTTGTCTGAAAACTCTTTGCGTTTCCAGTCAAAGAGGGGCAGCTGTAGACATGTGATTTTTGACCCTCCCCAAGATTTTTTATATTTTAGCACGTAAATATTTAATTTAGGCTTAATATAGCTATTTCAACTATTTTTGACTTCTTTACTTTATTTTATCACAAAAAAATAAAAATTACAAAAAAATAAATAAATAAATATTTTCATCTTTAGGTTAAAGTCAATTAGTATATTTATATTTATAGTATTATAAAATTTGAAAATACAAAAAAAAAAAAACTAAATTAAGTTTACTACTCGTAGTATTTAGTGTTATATTAGTTTATTTTAATTTAGTAGTGATTTTATT